>NC_092067.1:27737365-27809865 GCF_039877785.1 Chaetodon trifascialis
AGCCGAGACGAGTCGAGTCGAGACGAGACGAGACGAGACGAGACGAGACGAGACGAGCCGAGCCGAGACGAGACGAGACGAGACGAGACGAGACGTCTTCACAGGTGAAAACAGCCTGTCTGATCCTGATGTTTGGGATTTTTATTCTTTATAAATAATAAAATTCACTTTCTGTCCATCATCTAAATAATTTGGCCTGCATATGTGACTGACAGCCAATGACAGAGCAGCATTTTCTGAGTTTTCCTGTGGCGGTGAAACACTTGTGTGTGCGGCGGTGAGTCAGCGCTGCAGAGGGGAGGTCTGCTCATCAGGGGTGAAGGACAAACAGGAAGTGAGGTGTCGCTGGAGCGGGTCAGCGCTCGCGGTCACACCTTTGGACTGACAGATGTGTTCATCCATCATGTGACTGGGGGGGCACAAGGGCAGGGTAGACCACCCCCACTCCCTGTCCTCGCTGTCGATGGCGTCAAGGCCCACTGAGGGGACGGGAGCCGACAGCCTTCACTGCCCGAGGTCAAACTTTTCAGTTAAGTGGATGAGGGACTGCAGGGCGCCGCTGTGCCACTGTGACTCACCGTCAGGCCGTGGACCAATCAGATCACAGCCAAGAGGCCACAGGATCGGGTGGCTGACACCTGGAGACTGGTAAGACTGTAATCTTTGGGCAGGTATCTGTAGGCTGCAGTCAATCCTGAGTTCACTGGAACTTCCTGTCCAGGATGTCGTGATTCATCAATCTGCTGTTCATGTTTTCCGTTAATCGACTGCTCGATGAGTCACGGCTCACAGAGAGTGACTGGTGTTAGCATGTTAGCGGTTAGCTCTTCAGCTACAGTCGCTCAACAACAAGCTCTGTGAGTCGCCACTGCGTCCCCAAATATTTCCTGAAGATGTGAAAATAGATTTTGCTGTGTATGAGTGGGGATTTGAGCTGCTGAGCTAACGAAACGAAGCTTAAACATTGCTTCCAGTGTCAGATCAAATCCAGGTCTTCAGACCTCAGTGACTGTGAACAGGGTGGCACTGTCGTCTCACAGCTAGAAGGTCCCGGGTTCGATTCCTCCACCGTGCCTTCGGTGCCTGCTGCATGTTCTCCCCGTGTTCACCTGGGGTATCCTCCTTAAAAAAAAACACTAAAAACATACAAGAAGATCACCACCTGACCAATGGTGACGAAGGAATCTGGGTCCCGGGGTGCCGGTCGGATGGCAGCCCAGCGCTCCTGGTCTGCTGCAGAGGAAGGACCAGGATGGGATAAATGCGGAGGACAAAATTCACCAATTTGCATGGCGTGTTTGCGTGTATGTTGTGTGACAAATAAAGGGGATTGTCCCTCTGATTCTTCTAATCTGCTTCTATGATGCTTATGGCAAGTTATGAACATGGTCTCTATCAAAAATGTCAAATTCAGTTATTCAGAAATGTTTCTGGAGGCAAACTGTTTTTATTTTCATGGCAAGATGTCTTTAAAAGACAAACACGTCTTCATCGGAGTCACTGTCAGCGGAGGATTACACACCTCTACTGTGTGACACACATGATCTGAGTGGGAGGCTGGTTCTCTATCAAGGTGCAAGCTGATTGGTCAAAAATGAGGAAGTGATACATCATCAACGGAAGGGAGAAAGAAGGAGGAGGGAAGTGAAGGAGAGCGAGATGAGCTGAGTGAGGAGGTGGATGGACGTAACGTGGCTGCCAAGTCGTGAAGCTGTTGTGACGTATCCCATCATGCCAAGTCCACCGTGTCAGGATCATGTTTAAGGTCGCCAAGACTTGCCACGAGCACGCCTTCATTCTGTTAGTGATAATAAATATGCAACGTCCACTTAGACGGAAAATATTTCACACGAGGTTTAATCAGAACCGCAGAACGGTTTGTTATATGAATATGTGATGTTACGAATGTGACGCATGTTCAGTACGTTAGCTAACGACTGACGACTGGTTTTACACTGGACCAGAATCCTGGCCTCCTGGGGGGCTTCACATACATGCACCTTGACCTCCTCCAAACATGGACTCTGTCGCTCCTCATACAACGTTTGATCGTGACTCCTCTCACCACCACCTTCATACATGCATGTGCTTTTCACGCCAAGGCGAAAGACAACGCAGACTCGCTTCCCTCGAGTGCACCGGCGGGTGCGTTTCATGCTTTGGCGTGAGGCTGGGCTGCATATTCATATTCAAGTGTGGAGTCCTTCCTCTCTGAACCTGCAGGCTGTGATTTGGTTCTCAGAGTCTCTGAGGTCTGATTGTGATGCTGCTGCTGTCCTGAACAGAGCAGCATCTCCCCGCTGACAATAAGAGCTGAGGGGGGAGTCAGAGGGGGAGGGAGGTGGAGAGGTGGGAGGAGGGTGTCGGTACAATGAGCCCAGTGTTACCGCGATGTGGTCTCCATTGTACCTCAGAGCTGAGAGGTGTCTCCACTTCCTGTCCTGGGCTCGCAGCTTCAGAGAAAAAACACCAATCACTTTCAGTCTGAGACAAACACTCAGCTCCCAGTAAATCCTGCTGGTTTCCACACAGGCCAGTGTGTCACATCCCAAACTGGAGGGCCTCGAATCAGATGTCCACAGAAAGTGAAGACACCTGAACGTCTCAGAGACGTTACAGCAGCTTTATTGACCCTCGATCAGGATGAAAGACAAACAGCTGAAAACGAACAGTTGAAGAAAGAGTTTGAACTGTTTGACGTTTCAGACATTTGAACCTTCTTCAGTACAGTCAGGGGAAATCAATCAGCTGCTTCTCTGATCAATTATTGTTGATGATGTCTCTGATGGTTGGTCGGGTTTTGGGGAGGCCATGGTTCGGGGTGAAATAGATGAACTTACATTATGTTAGTGACTTAAATACGTGCTGTGATTTCACTTTAAGACGTAAATTAAGATTGAAGTTTGGTTTCAGATGTGATCAAACAGCCGGATTAATAATCTAATAATCTGCAACTGCAGTCTGATTCAGCTTCATTCTATTTGCCTTTGAACTGTCAATTGAAAAGAAATACAAACATTTCTTTTAAAGTTGATGGAAATCACTTTTCGTTGCTACTGACGACGTGACGTTTCTAAATACGTTCCATGTTTCTAATAAACCAAAGCAGGAGAGATTTTAAACACATGAACCCAGATTTTATAATCGTGCTCTCACTGTTTCATTCAGACTTCCAGTAAAACAAACCAACCATTTCCTCGTTCCACCTGACCGCACGTTGGTCCTTTAACATCAAACCCTGGAGGGAGTTAAAGCTCTGAGTGCAGCTCACGGATCAGCATCCATTTGTGGTTTTAACCAGACGGACGAGCAGCCGAAGAACGGCTGAGAAACAGGCTGCAGGTTCACTGCATCAACAGCCAGGAGACACGTCACCTTCACCACCTTCATCGGCACCATCATCACCATCATTACCATCATCACCATCATCATCATCACCATCATCATCATCACCTTCATCATCATCATCATCATCATCATCATCATCATCATCATCACTACCATCATCACCTTCACCACCTTCATCGCCATCATCATCACCATCATTACCATCATCACCATCATCATCATCATCATCACCTTCATCATCATCATCATAATCACCATCATGACCATCATCACCTTCATCATCATCATCATAATCACCATCATCACCATCACTACCATCATCACCTTCACCACCTTCACCACCTTCATTGCCATCATCATCATCACCATCATTACCATCATCATCACCTTCATCATCATCATCATCATCACTACCATCATCACCTTCACCACCTTCATCGCCATCATCATCATCATCATCATCATCATCACCATCATCACCTTCATCATCATCATCATCACCTTCATCATCACCATCATCATCACCATCATCACCATCATCATCATCATCATCACCATCATCATCATCATCATCACCATCATCAGATTCAACTAAAACCTTCAAACATTCATTTGTTTGTTCCAACAAACATTTGAGTTTTTCCTCTTCTTCTTCAGCTGCTTTCTGACCAATCACGTATTTCAGCGACCGCAACGGAAACAAGCCTGGACTTCCTGTCAAACAGACTCAAATAAAAACTCCTGACTTCTCAAAGATCAACGCAGCAGCAAAAATAAAAAGATGAAGTGAGAAGTGTCATTATTGGAGGGGAAGTGTTCACCTTTGAGGGTTTGACTGCTGATTCACTTCATACTGCAGAAAAAGACTGAAGATAAAACAAATCTCACCAAGAATTCACACAGGAACAGGTGAGTCCAACAGTTCTTTACCTTCGCTGGAGCTGTTTACATGTTCAAACCCACCACAAGGTCTGAAAAATGAGGTGCAGATGACAGAAAATAGCCTGAAAGGTTCAGATTTAGCAGCACGCTCTGTGTCGATGTCAGAGGATGAAGGACAGCAGAGCGACAGTGGAAACAAAGTGCTTCAGCACTGGAGGCTGTTCTGGTCCTGAAGGATCTGCACTCGCTGTCCGACCAAACACATCATGAACTGGACATGGTTTATGTTTTCATTTTTAAATCTATTCTCTTCTCTTCCTGACAGAAAGGTTTTTCCACAGTTTGTCTCCCTGCTGCTTTCAGGGTGACACGATTGTTGTGTTGAAAGTTAGCATGACAACTGAGCAGCAGAGAGGAGGAGCGACGCTTCAACTTCCTGAAAAATGAGATTACACAACAACACGACTTTATTACCTGATCAAAACTAAAACAGTCACTTCTCTTTTCTGAGACTAAACCTGCAGAGGAGGAGAGATGGAGGGGGGGTGAGGTTGTGAGGGTCCTGGGCTTCCTTCAGCCCAGCAGGCCTCAGTCATAAACGCTGGTCCTTTTGTTGGCGCACAGTTGGCAGCAGGACAACAAACAATGGGAAAGCCCATAATGCCCTCTGCTCTGAGGCACAGCCTGAAGTCAACAGGACACAAACTGAGCGAGTCAGGACCTCAGTCAGCTTCAAAACTACAAAAATCCTTCAAATGAATTTAAGACTCCGGAGGTCCCAAAGAAAAAGTTTGGAAAAATCCTGAAACAATGCAACAAACGTTCATTTCTGTCTGTCGCTGATTCAACAAATGAGAATAAAATAAACGTCATTGCGTTGATTTGTTGATAAATCAGGTTTAGCGTATTTCTAGGGGGGTGGGTGGGGGTGCATTCAGTTCGTCCTGTCAGGTTAATGTTACATGTGCACATTTAATTCAGTCCACTCACTTTTATCAACTGACAAACTGATTGTTGAAAAAAGTCCTCCGCTACGCAGACGATGTCCCCGTATGAATGTGTCATGAGCGTATGAGAGGAAGTCATTTAGCAGACGATGTAACAAATGGAAGATAATTGCGCAGTGTGCATCATCTCACTGGAAACTTACAAGTCCAATGTTCCTGCTGCTGCTGGATGCAGATGTTTAACTGCACAACACCTTTAAAACAGCGATGTGAGTGTCTCAGCAAACAAGGTGTAAAAATCACCTGTCAGGTGCTCTGAACACTGGCAAACACAAGCAAACAGAGGTTGCACATGATGTTGTTTTTGTTTTGTTTGTGCTGGATGTGGAAGCAGCTGTGGTTCTGTCTGTAACACACACTGTAACACACACTGTGACACACTGTAACACACACTGTACACACACTGTGACACACACTGTAACACACACTGTGACACACTGTAACACACACTGTAACACACACTGTGACACACTGTAACACACACTGTACACACACTGTAACACACACTGTAACACACACTGTACACACACTGTGACACACACTGTAACACACACTGTACACACACTGTGACACACTGTAACACACACTGTACACACACTGTAACACACACTGTGACACACTGTAACACACACTGTACACACACTGTGACACACACTGTAACACACACTGTACACACACTGTGACACACACTGTGACACACACTGTGACACACAGTAACACACACGGTAACACACACTGTGACACACTGTAACACACACTGTAACACACACTGTAACACACACTGTACACACACTGTGACACACACTGTAACACACACTGTGACACACTGTAACACACACTGTAACACACACTGTGACACACTGTAACACACACTGTGACACACACTGTGACACACTGTAACACACACTGTAACACACACTGTAACACACACTGTGACACACACTGTAACACACACTGTGACACACTGTAACACACACTGTAACACACACTGTACACACACTGTAACATGGACTATAACACACAATATTACACCAGTCTCTTCTTGGAGAAACCTGATAGGAAAGTAACCACAAGGTCTGATTTGGATGTGTGTGTGTGTGTGTGTGTGTGTGTGTGTGTGTGTGTGTGTGTGTGTCATAGTAGTGGATTACATTTCTAAAATTCCTTCTCATGATGTTAAATGTTCCTCACAACCAAATAAACCGAAAGTCGAAAAGTCTCATAAAAGCCAGATTCAAGAAGTTCAAGAAGCAAATATCACTCAATTAATAATTTGATCAAAATCTCCTGATTTTATCTTTGTTCAGAATTCACTGTGAAGTCAAATTAGACTGCAACAACATCAATTAGATTCAATGTGAAAATGCGTTTATTCATTTTCTTTCCATCAGCTGTTTGTTTCAGCTCTGTGTGTTGGAGGTAAAAAGGAAATAAATCTTTCTGTTATGAGCAGATTACATCTAACACCCCCTCGTGTTCACTGCCACTCGAGTGGGGGGGGGTAAACACTTTGAAACCCAAACCCGTCCTGCTGCAGTCAGACCGCGGGGACATTTTAATCCTCTCCAGCCACACTCTCACTACTCTTCAAAATAAAAGCCTTTTATCCACCATCCTCTCAAGCAATTAAAGCATTTAAGCAAAGCAGACTCGTTTGTTGAACACCATCAGACGTTTCTGTGCTCCAGTTTTCTCAAGACTCCTTTTTACATGCCGGGAGTGACAGAGTGTGAGTGGTGCTAAATTACAAGAAGAAGAAGAAGAAGAAGAAGAAGAAGAAGAAGAAGAAGAAGAAGGTTTTGTCACCGTTCATGAAGAGGTCGTTCACTGAAACCACGACACAAACACTTGTTGGAAATCTATGGGAAGCTGTTTCATCTCAGACTGAGCAGCAACCCTTCCATTTTCCTTTTGTTGTTTGCAGATTATTATTTTTTCATCAGACAGTTTCTGCTTTAAATCATCACCTGTTCAGTGAAAATATATTTTCAAAATAAATTAGTGTTTGTAATGAGCTCGTTGAAAAAAAACAAAAAACAGATCAAACTGTGGTTTGAGAATTCAACACAGAGCTGAAGGTACCTGTGGTGTCCCTCAGGGGTCTACTCTTCAACCCCGATTATTCCATATTCATAAGTATGAGCAGAAAAATAACTTCTAATAACTTGTTGAATGAGATGCAAAATGTTTTCCAGTTTCTACCAGCAAGTCCAGTCGACCTAAACTCAGGCCTCCTTCCATCGATTGCAGTATTTCCACAGAGGAGTTTGCTCAAAAGCATGCAGGATGTAAAGTCCTCGTGTTTCTGCTGCTTCTCACATCAAACCTTCAGGTGATGTGTTGTTTTGTTGTTTCCTGTCAAATTTAGCTTCTATTCAATGAAAAGAGCCATGTTTATATTTCTGGCAGTAAGATTTAAAGACCTTTGTTGTTTTTGTATCAGTAATCACACAATCATCAAGAGATTTAATGTCAGAGCCGCAAATGCACTGAAGTGAAACCGTGCAGCTTGAAGACGAGTCACATGGTTTCTACAGAACCAATGGCAAGCTGCCGTTTTTTAAACTGAAGAGAAACATGTTCATTTGTTAACCCTAACCCCAACTACAGTAAAAACTCAAGCGGAGCAAACAGCCATAAAAACAATATTTTGATCATGTCTGAAGGGGGACAATGAATTTTTAATCCGTCTCCTAAAGTTTGCTGCCACACCTGAGGGACCTGAGTCTCTTCTTCAATTCAAACCGATGAAGAGCAAACAGAAACACTGACACACTTCCTGCTCTCATCACCAGCTTTGATTATTCTAATAAGGACCATCAAATGTGTTTGGAGTTCGTGATGGACGGCGTTTCTCCTCAGCAGCAACTCCTGCAGGAGTCTCACAGTAGTTCAGTGTGAAACTGGACTTCCTGCCTGAATTTAAAGGTTCCTCCTGCTCTTCTTCTGTCTTTATTTGGGATTTTTTGGGCCTTTGATTTATTTTCACACACAAACTTCAAAACGTTCATCTTCTTCTTCAGAAATGTTCCTCTTATTTTTAAAACGTTGCTATCAATCATTTTCAACTAAGCCGGGTCATCGGTTTCACTTAAACATGAATCCCGACCTTCTCATCGTCTCTGCACTGTTTGGACATTAATTTGCAGGGACTTGAAAAGCGGACTACCTGTCCAAAAATATGTGGACATCTGAGCATAAGCAGCAGTGCGGATCTGCTCCCATTCAGACACCGGAGCATCAGAGAGGTCCAGGACTGATGTTGCTATCAGGTCTGACTCATGTAGGACGGGGTTCAGGACTCTGTGGACTGGTCGACTTTCTGGACCTGACTTTTTGCACGGGGACACTGTCATGTTGAAACAGGAAAAGACCAAACACAAACTGTTGACACAAAGCTGAAGAACACTATTGTCTGAACGTCATTGTGTGCTGCAGCACTGACTGACCAGAGGAAACTGACCCGGACAGACTGATCCAAGTCTGACTCACATCACGATGCCACCGAGAGGAAACTTGGCCCAATAAAAGTGGATATAAAAGCTCTGATATGTGATATATATATCTATATATATCTATATCTATATCTATATATATATCTATCTATATCTATATCTCTCTCTCTCTATATATATATATATATGTAGATATAGATATAGATATATAGATATAGATATATAGATAGATATAGATATATATAGATAGATATAGATATATCTATATAGATATATCTATATATCTATATATACATGAGTTTCAAACCTCTGTGAGTTTTACTGAAAGCAGCAACTGCATGTGAAGAAGACGTGTCGTTTCATCAGATGATCACAAACTCATGATGCATATGATCCCAAAAATCACTGAGGAATCAGTAAGAGCCAGTCTCACATTAAAACATATGAAACCACCCAAACACCAACACAACAGCCAAATCCTCACAATTTGAGTATTTTCTTAGTCTCCTGCAGTCGAGGACATAAAACGGGGCTCTGAGCTCAGAACAACTTCAAACAAGCAAACAAACAAGAGACTCGCTTCTCCTCACAGGTCGACACTTTGGTGACCAAAGAAAACACGGCGTGAAGAAGGTAAAAGGAGGCAACGTTAGAGAAGTGGGAAGTGTGAAAGAAGAAAAGGAAATAAAAGAGTGTGAGGGCATAACGGGAAGGTGTGTGTGTGTGTGTGTGTGTGTGTGTGTGTGTGTGTGTGTGTGTGTGTGTGTGTGTGTGTGTTTTTAAAGCGTGTGTTCTCAGAAACAGAAGAAGAACCAATAGTGTGGTGACAAGGTCAACAAAACCCCGTGAAACAGCATGTCAGCAGATTACAGCAGCCAGCAAAGGGAACTCAGTCTCAAGGACACTTCAGTGTCGACACAGAAAAGAGGAAACTCTGCATGTGTGACTGTTTTTATCAAGTTTGCTTCCTTACCTGCTTTTCACACGACGAGTTTGTTTCAGGTCGAGGCAAAGCAGCAGAGTCGCACCGGAAACAAAGAAGAAGAAGAAAAAGAAGAATTAGATTTTTATCGGTAAATGAAATGACAGCAGTCCTTTACCGACTGCTTCACGGCCTGTCCTGTCCTCAGAGTTTGAGTCCAGGCGAAACCACAGAATCGGTTCAAAGGCCGGTTGATGCGATCGATGGACAGCAGGAATGCAGATGAGCAGCTCGTCCAACGAGCCGCGCTAACAAAGCACTGAAATGATCCGTCTGGAAGTCGTCCTGTTCTATAACATCTCTGCTCGCATGATTTCTTTCTTTCATCTCATCACACTGCTTGTTGCACAAAACGAGACATTCAGAAGAATTCAACCTGATCTTTAGAAAACTGTGATGTTTCACTTTTTTTTTTTTTACATTTTGTGTTTGATGAAAGTTTGGGCATTAACATAAAGACTTCAGCAGCAAAAAGTTCAAAAGACAGATTAAAGAAAAAAACATGAGGTTTATTTTCACGTCTCAGCACATGACCCACAATTCACCTGGAAATCAAACCCATGCGTCACCTGACACCCATCAATCACAATCACACACGCAGAAGTGCAGGTGATGGCAGGTATGAGGACATGAAGGCGTCGCTCACGGCTGTCACTGCTGATGAGAAAAGAAAGACTAGGGCTGCCGTGTTAGACTGAGCAGACATTTTAAAACCAGCTCTACGGACCAGACAAAAAGCTGACGATGAACCGAGAGACACTCTGAGCGATGGACTGTCGAGTATTTTCATCCAGCGGAGTTTAAGGTGAAACAGCTGCAGTCCTGGTGACACGGTGTCCTTGTTCATGTGGCTGTGGCTGAAATGATGACTGCTGTGGACTGACTTGAACGGGAGCTGCAGTGCAGACACGTCCAGGTCTTATTGAATTCTCTTCTGGTCTGCTGCACGTATACATAAGTCGGATGGTAATTATTGTCTGGTATCGCTTGGATCAATTTGCATTTAACCCAGATTTCAGGACCAAAGAGGATTGTGGCGCATCAAGCCAGTAGGAGACGGCACAGAAACCGGGACAGGAAGCCATCTTATCATCGTCTTTATTCTTTCATCTTCACTGTGTGATGAAATAACCATCGCTGCCGATTTCATTTCAGCTTTTCATTCTGTCGAAGCTGCATTTGGATTTTAGTTTGGTTTAACATGCCAGACATTCAGGACAAAGGAGGCTCCTGAGATGACGTGAAGACGCCCCCCAACCCCTCCACCGCCACAGACCGGGGCAGGCTGCGTCCACTGGGTCACCTAATTCTGCCCCAGAGGGGGGGCTTCTTTTCCCAGGCTCATTAGGAGTGTGGAGCATGGAGAGAGAGATTCAGGTGAACTGGTTTACACAGGGACTGGACAGACTCCCATTACTCCCAGTCCAACATTCACTGAGAATGAAACACTCACCCAACGACGAAGTTTGTCTGATTTACTTGTCTAACACCCTGCAGCCCTGTGCTAGTGTTAACATGGGATCTGCCATTACTCAACACAGTGTAGAAAAAAGTAAGATAAGACAATCACTGCTAGCAGTTCTGTAGATGTTAGCGCCTAGCTTACTATCAGTAACAATGCTAAAGTGAGCAGATTTGTGTTACCATGAAGCCACTCAACACAATATAACTAAAGTTTAGTACTCAAAATAGCTTAAATTGTTGCATGAAGTTGACTGATTTGAATCAGCAGATGCTAAAGTGTTAGCATGGAGTCTATTATGACTCCACAGTGTGTGCTAAACTGTTAGCTTGTAGCACCAGAGGTGGATCTATCGGGATTATTTTGGCTGAACTGACCACAGACCTATCGCACAGCGAACACTGATGTTGCCCTACTTTAGAAATGGCTGCATTACATTTAGCTGTGGTTCAGGGTCCTGATACTGTTCATGCTCGGTCTCTGGGAACATTTTACAGATCCACTGAGCTTTTCTGTTCTTTCAGAACGTGTGCCGTAAAACTCGGCGAAAACATGCGTGTTTTCACGTTGTTTCCCTTTAACCTAGTGTACATGAGTGACCCTGACTGACCGGATTTGGGCTTTTTCAGAGCGACTTATTGATTGACCCGCTTACGCCTGTTTTCCTGTCACATCATCATTGTTGTATCTCAATCCATGTGTGAACTGATCCAGACTTTAACATGCTTCATCTGTGTCACATCGATCTGACTAAAAACTGATCAGAGCCACATCACAACAGCCACAAACACTGATATAAAGTGCAGTGTAAACACAGAGCGAGCGCAGAGGGAAGGAAAGAAAAGAAAAAGCACACACACATCAATGACCTCCATTCAATCGGGTCCCTTTGAGCGAGGAACAAACAGCCAATGAGCGCGCACAAAGCCGGCCTTTCAAGTTCATCTGGACTGATGTAATAAAATTGACACATGGAGTCGGTTGAATTCTGGGGCGCCTGTTACCTAAACTCTCATTTCCAAAGCACTGTCACCTCCCCTCACTGCAAATGAATCAATTACAGAGCAGTATAATCCTGTTAGGGGGGAGATGAATGCATACCTCCCCGTTGGCAGGTGCTGGCAGGCTGAAGGGGCTTATTGGAGCAGGCGATATCAAAGCTGGGGGTTTTATCTGCCACATTAGAACCACTGCAAACCACCGAGTACAAGCCGCTGTGCCTGCGCTCGCTGTCTTAGCCTACACAATGAAATACTATTCAAAATGGAAATGTTAGAAACAAACACTGAGCACATCTCGCTGCACATTCAGAGACCATTGGAAGTGTTCATTTCAGCCAGAATCAAGGCAGGCACTTCCTGTTCTGCTGCTGCTGCTTCTTTACACATTTTGAACACAGTGCATATAAAGTGGCATGTTGATGCAGCTCTTCATTGATACTCTACGATGAGTAAAACGTCAAATCACACGGTAAATATTCAACATGTCTGCCGCATCATTTTAGACGCTTTTCCTCAAAGTTCAGAGCAACAGATTTGAGACCTCTGGAAACTTTGTTGCATCCACTTGACTTTTGGGGGAACAAAGTTGTACATTATGAAACAAAATGTCAAACCGCTACACTGAAAATTCTAAATAAGAGGCGCTCTAATAATTGTAGTTCTATATTCAAAAGGTTGTGCAATTAGAACTAGAATTCTTAACATAGGACAGCACAGACCGTCATAAACCTTGAGAGCTATACTCAGAATTATAATTCTGGTCGTAGAAGCTTTTCTAAAATTCAATTAGAGATCCCAAAGTCTCCAAAGACACTAAACATGTCGGGCTGAATTAGGAGGAAATGTGTCTTACATTTAAACTACAGTTACAAATGCAACTCCCACATATCGATCAGATTCACTGCACACCAAAGACAGATACCGGTGTCATCGTGGCCTTCAGTCGATCTCCAGTCACAGCCACTCAGTCCAAAGGTTATTATTTAAGGTTCCCCTACATCAGGTGCTTGAATGCACAGAGGTCAGAAATGACTTTGCTTTTTCAGACTATTTTATTAGAAATCCACTTTCCTGTCAGCGGTTTTCTGATTCTAGGACTGGCTGTTTAACCTCGTCCAAAGACCAGAAGGTGAGAACTGGATGTGTCAAGTTCTGAAAAGTTGTCAATATTGGTTTTATTCTGCAGCTTTGTTACTTGTTCATCATAAAATGTAACTTTAGAGAACGCTGCTTCTCTCTCTGACACTGATGAAATATGTTGCCACTAGAACCAGAACTCTGAACTGACCTCAGCGATGAGGATGAGCAGCTTGTAAAAGTGGAGGTTTATTGTCAGGTACAACTGTTACTGCTGGCAGCCAAGGAGCAGCAGAGGGGTGGGGTGGGGGGTGGGTGGGTGAGTCGGTGGGAACCAACAATCCGCCTCATTGTTTTGGCGGCGGCGCTCCCGGGAGCGCTCGACTCCGACACATTCACAAGGTCCGATCTGTCTGGCAGCGGCGGCCGACATTCTGAAGCACCTTGTCAGATAACGCCTGAACCGCAGCGAGCAGCGGCCCAGGGGCAAATAATGAAACCCCAGCCAAGAGCAAGAGGGGAGGACCGGGGGTGGGGGGGTGGTCAGAGACAACAAGATGGAGGGAGAGAAAGAGAGAGTGGGAGGAAGAGAGAAAGACAGGAGGCAGGGGGAACAACTAAAGCTTCACCCTCACCACCCTCCCCCATCCTCCCCCTGCTGTCGGCCCCGGCTCACCCAGACCATTGTGCACCCAGGGGGGTTCAGGAGACAAATGGCCGCATGTTAACCACGTTTGACAGGCTGCACAAAAGGGGACACCTCGGGTCCCATGACGCAACCTGTACGCCCCCACCACTGCCACCACCACACCCTTCAGCATCACCACCCAAACACAGGAGCTACAGGAGGACGGTCCCACTGAGGACAGCCAGGGATGAGGTCGAGTCTGGACAGGAAGAGGGATTTAATATTTGACACTGATCAGTCAGTGACTTTCAGAATAAGAGCTTAATCAAAACTGAAACACAGCCCCATCAGAAGATAAAACTGGATCATCCAGAGTGAAAACAGTTTAATCTGCTCAAAGGATTACGCTTCCTCATGGACAAACACGCACAAGTGGAGCATCTTTTTGGGAAAATCATCTTTGATCCACAAAGATAAGCAGAGAGTTCCCTCACTGATCAATAATTAATGTGCTCTGATCAAACTGATGCTTGAGTACATTCATCAGACCAGCTGAAACTTTATCCACGAGTTTGTGATGAGCGGACACGATGAGGTGGTCACTTCGCTCGTCATGCTGTTAGCATGTTAGCCCGTGTTAGCGCCTGGATTACTGACTCACTGACGGTTCTGAGTCTGTTTTGATCATGATGCTTCATTTCTAAGACATTTGTATGCCAGTCGTTTTCTACAGCTACACATTTCCACATTTTTAAATCCCTTCAGATGATCATGAAACATTTCTGACACCTTTTCTAGATGATGACGACACATTTTTGAGTCACTTCAGATATTTTAGGTTTTCAACTTGCAGCACTTTTGAGTCCTTTTGACAAACGTTTGGATCTTTCTGGGCGATGTTGGTCCATTTTGACGCTTCTGTCTGAAGCACATCTCTGTCTTCAGCTGTAATAAATCACTGTGGACAAAAGCAGAAGAGTGAAGGAGAATGAAGCGTCAGTCAGCCACAGTTCAGGCTGAAGGCTGGGAGGATATTTGGGGCTGGGGGGGTTGGTTTTGTTGGGAGGGGGGATTATTCTCCTCTGCTAACCTTTTCAGCACTGCCTGCTCCTTTGATGGCTGACAGGACTCACAAAGGCACCTGCCCCATCCCTGAGTGTCCCCCCTGCCTCCCCCGCTCTCCTCCGCTGACCTGACCGGCATTCCTGGCCTACAGGGGGTCCTCCCCATGGCTACCTTTACACAACCCCCCGCCCCAAACCAAAGTCTGGTAATCCCGAGGCAAACACGGTTGTGTCGGCTCAGAAGCGACGCACGAGACTTCTCGCAGCTGCTCGGCGAAGGTGGACGACCAACACAGCCCATCGCCGTGGGAACCAAGCCAGAAAAAAAATCATTGAAATGCATTATGGGATTGGTCGAAAGGGAAGGTGGACCAGAGCTGGACATCAGCAGCGGTTCAAAGAAAAACTCATCTGGACTTGAAGGCTTTTCTGAACCACTAAACGAATCAAAGCAAATGTTGTCAGACGGCTCTTCTGGGTGACAGCACACTTCAGTGACGTCCCACAATTCGGTCTTATTCTAGAGTGACGACGTGTTAGGCAACGGCCACAGCTTTTTGATCTGGTTTTGTGTCAGTTTGAATGAAGATGATGAATGTTTGAGTAATTTTAATCACGACGGCACACTTAAGATTTTTCTGTTGATGGTCTTTTATGCAGCATCGGTGCAGTTTTGAACCATTTCTGATGTAACTTTAGTTTTAGTAGCTTTAGAGGTTGAAGAAATTTCAGCACCGCGAAGACGTTTCTCCAAAATCTGGTCAAAAATATCAACGTCTGAGGGTACAGTAGTCTACACTGCAGGTTCGGGGGACGCTTTTCACCAGAATGCAAACACACACACACACACACACACACACACACACACACACACACACACACACACACACACACACACACACACACACAGAGCGTAGTCCCTTTTATTCCCAGTAAAAAAAAAACTCTGCCGTCACGCTCATTTAGCTCAATAAAAATGTCCGACAGCCGTATCCTTCATCAGGGTCCAGCTGTCATTCACAAAACTGTGTGACAGACGCAAATGTTAAAGTGTGTTTGAGTCCATTAAACTCCATCAGCCCCAGCATCATTCAAGGCTCCGCCCCTCCACCCTGCTCGGCCCCCTGGAGACAACCAATCAGAGGAGGCCAGCAGGTTTCTCGCGTGTTTTCTCATTAACTGGCGTTGCTGCTGCGATGGTTGATGGTTACAACGTTAAGATGTGTCAAACTACTGTTAGTGTAAAAACAACTGACGACGGTGAGAACTGGAAGGAGTCAACAGTAAAACCCAGTTTTAGATATCTGTATATTGATCTGTATATTGATGAAGAACAAAGCTGAACTTTGATGTGGAGCGTCAGATTTGAAAACTGATTGGCATGTCTGATCTTTTGAAGACAACTTTTTAAAAAAAAAAAAACATGCATTTTTGACTAATAACATATTTTAGCCCATTTTTAATACGTGCAAACGTTTTTTAATACGTGTAGACTTATTAAAAAACGTGTCCAATATCAATATTCGATATCAAATATCGAATCTTTTTTTATTTTATTTTTTGTTTTTTACATAAGAAGATGCTTCAAACTTCGAAACTTAGCAATTAGCGAAGATTTCTAGCATTATTTTGACCGTGGAAGTCAAGAAAGATTACGGTTCCTTTGCTTTCCGCAGAGCTGTCACTGCCTAAAATCCACGTTGCATTGTGGGTAACAAAGTGCTTCAAGGTAATTTTCATGCATTTTGCAGTAAATTTCCCTTTGATCATTTGGATGTAAGTCGGCAGTGCCGGACCTGGACCACGGTCTCTGTGGAGGTCAGGGAGAAGTTCCCTTCAGACCGGACTCCACGCAGCAGCTTTGACAGGAGTGTCAGCTCAGATACCTCACACTCAGGGGTCAGTTCAGCAGGACTTCCCCCGAGGCTGCCGGATCGCACCGAGCAGCGCTCCTTGGCCTCATTACTTTAATTGGTGGATCTGTGACCAGGAAGTGGTGTCCTTTCAGCGCGGGCCGAAACCCCGCTGATCTGATCTGGCCTGAGGAGGTTTTCGCGAAGAGAACGGCGAGTCCAAGTGGGCGGACGAGTCCTCCTGAACGCAGGAGGTGAAAATCGCTGATCTCCTGCATGAGACACAAACTCCGGCGGAGAGGAGGAAAGTTATCGTGTTTAAGAAGAACGGATCAACTCTTCAGCTGCTCTCAGGACGAATCAGGACGCCGCTGACTCTTCCAGTCCAGTTTAAAACCAGGTCGTACTCGACGTCGACGCACTCTTCCTCATTTTTCATGATGTTCCTCTTTTGACTCTTTTTCTATGATGACGACACGTTTTTCTTTCTTCTGTCAGATGTTTTATCTGTTTGACTTCATGAAGCATTTTTCTGTTTTGATGTCATGGACACATTTATTTTTTGCCTGGAAACCATCTTGACTCTTTTTAATGATGACGATGCATTTTGAGCCGACGACGTTAATCGAACGATTTCTACAAGGTTAATGCGTTTTTTTACATCTTCGTCGCTGATGACTGAATAAAGATAAAGATGCATTTCTAAATGTCAACTGTGCACTTTGGTGTTTCCTGCTGACACATTTTTGTATTTAATCACCTCCTTCAGGCCACAAATGATCAAATGATCAGACTTTGAGATTTCAGAATTCAGATGCCTGAGCCTCCTTGAATGCAACATCAAGAAGACTCAGGTTGCTCACACCTGTACTTGTTCACTGCTGTGACGAGAGGTTCAGTGTAAGCTGGGAAAAGGCGCATTGGTCACAATAAGCAGCAGCAATATAAGGAAAGACAAACAAACTCTGGTTTCATTGATTTTAAACTGATCTAAAGGGGCAAACAGAGGTGGGTGGGGCCTGGAGCCACGGGACAGAGGTAAAGGGGGTGTTCAGGGGGGGTCGAGTCATTCAGCCGTACGCCGGCGGTCTGGACACACAGATGTCATGACACCTTAATCCAGCCATCCGTTATTGATTGTTCCATATGTCTGTGACCTTGCCGCGGGAGCTCGGCCAATCAAATGAACCGTTCCTATGAGGGCGGGGCTAATGAGAACAAGTACAGCAGATTCACCCTGAACCTGAACAGGTTTTTGTCTCTGTGATGACCTCAGCTACACCTGTTCACCTGAGCCAGAGCAGGTAGACGTCCAACAACCGGATGATGAAAGACGTCAATCAATGAGTCAATCACTCAAACCAACGCTGAAAACATGAAAAAAAAAGTAAAAAAAAAAAAAAGTTCTGAAAGTATAATAAATAATTAATAAATAAATATAATAAAGTATAAATACATGAAGAAATCTGTAGTAAAAGAGACATCAGTGAATATCAGATAAATAAAAACTTTGACAAAAATATAATAAAATCGAATGAAAATTAGCAAATTAATTTGAAAAACTTAAAATGGAAATAATTAAATAATAATAAAATAAAATCTAAAAAAATGAATTTGTATTTTCATTTCAAATAACATTTGTTTTAAAAATGCAGGAAGAGAGAAAAATAATGTTTGTGTAATTGTTTTCACTTTGATATGTTTGCTTTGTCACTATGAATCCTCCTTTACAGGGGATGAGTGTTGCATTGTGGGAAGCGTCCACAGAAAAAGGTCATAAATGAGGAAATCAGAGTAAAAAGTGTCGCCTGTAAACGTGTCAAACGTGTTACTGATCAGATATAAAAGCTTATTGATCCTGTTTATTGATCCTTGCTGTCTGGAGGCTCACTGTCGCGTCTCGGGGGCCTCGGTCTTTACCGTCTCATCAGCAGCGTCCTCCCGCTCGTCCATCGGCCCGCTGACGGCGCTCGGCTTTGACCTCCATGAATCCGGCCTGTTTAGGCTCACGGCGACAAAACGTCAAAGGGCGACTGAGCTCGCTCATGAAGAAAATGTGCACATGGCAACATGGGGGGGGGGGGGGTGACAATGCACGCATGTCGGTCACCTTGAAACAGTCAAATAGCATTCCACTGCACTGATGCATCATGGGAGGCGTAGGAGACGTCTGAGGAGTGTTTGTTGTTGGCGGCACAGTGATGAGCTTTGTGTGACGAAGAGGAAGAAGAAGAGGAAGGGGCAGTAATATGTGTGTGTGTGTGTGTGTGTGTGTGTGTGTGTGTGTGTGTGTGTGTGAGTGTGTGTGAGTGTGTGTGGGGGGGTGAGTGAGTTAAAATCAAACGAGACTTAAAACCACAAAAACCAAGAAAGAGAAAAAGTTCAAGAGTGAAAAACTGAGAAAAGAGAACGAACAAGAATAAAAATTCGTTCAAACTGAAGTATTTTATATACAAATAAGAAATATTAAATAAGATCTGCAACAAACGTGACGCGACAGTCGAAGTCAAAAGATGAAGAATTTGAAAACATCTAAAATCGAGAAAAACACAAAAAAAATGTAACCAATCTAAAACCTCTGTGATCTGAGTGATGCTGCAGGTCCTGTGACGTGACGCCGCTGAGACGCGGCGGCGTTGGTGCTGTCTCCATGTGTGTTTTATTTTGGCGGAGCGACGGGGTGTCCTAAACACATTTCCTGTTGTTAATATAGCGCGTCTGCCCACTGCAGCTTTATCTGCTGCGCCTCCCTGAACAAAGGGCCCCTTCTTCCCGGGGCCCCGGCGCCTCCTCTGCCGTCCAACCAGAGGTGTTCGCTGAAGTAAATCAGCCTAAATCCTGCAGGGGGGGTTAGGATGGGTGGGGGCATGGGGTGGGGGGGTGAAGGTGAATACGGATAATCTGCTTTTCTTCACAATAAAACGGCTCGGGACGGGGGAGGAGGGACATTAGGAATTCATATCACATGGTGCATTTTAAGGTTGATTCCCGACCTGTTAAGAAGCAGCTGAGCGACGTACGACGGCGAGGGAGCCCGGGCCTCCGGGGGCCGCCAGGGCCTCCTACAGGAAGGACGTCGAACAACAGCAGCATTTGAGGGCGAAACAGTTCACGTACTCTAATTCTATGGTCGATCTTTGTGAGAGCCGAGCGACACGGGACAGACGTTTGTGCGGACACTGAGAGGGACCATTTGAAAAAGCTCCAGTTTATTTTTAATCACGTCTTTTATTTTGGAAAGAACAGAGTGACAGACGTGTTTCCTGAAAAATCATCAAATAATATTTTTAATGAAATAATTATCAAGAAAGAAGGATTTTCCTTCAGTGCGTCGATGTGAAGCTCAAACAGTTGATCTGAGACGGAAGGTCCGTCTCTTTCACTTCTAATTGTTTGACATGAGGACAGGAAGCGGACACACACTCGAGAGTTTCTTTTCGTTTTCTTATCTTATTTCTAAAAACCTCTTAAAGCAAAAAGTGAAGGAGCCTGAAGAGGTTTTTTTTTTTTTTTCTAAAAACTGATTCCTGTCACATTAAAATTGACTTTTGTTATTTTTAGACATTTTAGGGGACATTTAGGGGGACATTTATGGGAAGGAACCTGAGTGTGTCTGAGGGGAGAGGACGAGATAAGATAAGCCTTTACGATAATAATAATTATTAATAATAAAGTTGCTAGAAAGAGACAGAAGGATGAACTCAATCAGAAAGACAAAAAAAACACTTGAAGCTTTTTGAAGACTCATTTCTCTCTTTTTAAATTAAAGGACGGATTGAAGACGTTTGCGGCTGCTTCACGTGAACCTGCACGAAACTGAAGTGAGATCGGTGAGATAAAGACTCGTTTGTAAAATCCAAAGTGATTCTAAGGAGGTCGAAGGTTTCCTGAAGACACTCGTCCTCCTTTATTTGTCTTTTCTGAAGACGCAGCCAGCTGGCCCTCTCTCTCTCGCTGTCTGTCTTAATGTCTCTCGCCCTTCTGTCCTGTAATTCAGCTGTGATTCGTTCACAAATGGCATCCGTCCGTCTGTAACTCTATCCATCCAGAGTGGGGGGGGCGGGGGGGTCTATATAGGGCACAAACACCTTCGCTCCACCTTCCATCCTCCTTTCTTTCCTCTCACTCTTTTTCCTTCCACTTCACCTCCCTCCTTCTTCCCTCCTCCATCTCTTTTCATCCGAGCGGCCGGCGGCGCTCGCAGGGCTGAACTGTGATTAAGAGGAGCTGCTTTTCTTTGTTCTGCCCTCAGGGAGGTGTTTACTGAGGGGGGGGGACATGGTGGAGCAGATATGAAAGACATTCAGGTCACAGCGAATGACACTGACTGAACACACTGTTTGAGAAGACACTGTGAGTTTGGATTTGGACGTTATGGGGACGTAAACCTCGCCCCCCCCCAGCGGCAAGTGCTCGTCGGGGGGTCAGAACTGATTCCAGAAGGTGTTTGAGATTGAAGGAAAGTCGATGCATTAAGTGAGAAGACAGTTTTCATGTCATCGGTGTGAATTAAAGATCCGTCAGACGAGAACTGAAGACACTGCAGCTCATGTGTCCCCACCCCGTCCTCTCTGTCTCTGTCACACATTCACAAAACTTCCATTAAACGTATGAAAAAGCCTTCTCTCTCCAGGCGTCCTGACGCGGTCCAACCGTCCTCAGACAGACCGTTGTGACACGCCGTCCTCAGTCTCGCTCACTTCCTGTCAGCTTTACGCTGCTTTCTGACTCGTGAAGGCAAAAACGTAAAAAACAGAAAACCTCCACGAACATTTTCTGTAACTGATGTTGATTCAATCCTCTTTTCTGTGTTGTCATGATTAAAAGTGTGTCCAAACACTGAGGACAGGTTTGAGCTTTGTCTGTCTGTCTGTCTGTCTGTCTGTCTGTCTGTCTGTCTGTCTGTCTCCTGCGGGGCAGACTCTGAATTCTGACCCCTCAGCAGACTTGCTGTCTTCTGTCAGGATTTTGTGTCGGGTGTAAATGTGGAGACATAAACAGCAGCGTCCTCTGAGTGGACAATGAGACGGCTGTGAGACATGTGGCATGGACTGCCTGACACGCAGCAGGGACGCAGCACTGCTGCCACTGGAGGCGACGGACGCTCTGCAGCACGCCGCAGAAGGCCGAACCTGCCTTGACAAGCACAGCACAACAGCCCCAAAATCAGCTGCCCTGGTCCTGGTCCTGGGCCTGGGCCTGGGCCTGGTCCTGGGCCTGGTCCTGGGCCTGGCCCTGGTCCTGGTCTCATTATGAGGCAGGACTCAAAAGGGCCAAATGAAACACATTCAACATTTTTTATGAGTTTCCACTTTCAAACCATGACAGAGGACGGAGGAGTCAGACAGTCACAGACCGTCAGAGCGTCCACCACCGGAGACACGTCCAACACAAATCCACCACAGAGAAAAGACTCTGAAAACAGTTTCAAATGAATTTCTGAGGCTGTGAGCGTAACGATGAAGAACAATGAGGTCCAAACATCAGCACCAGACGTCCTCCAAAAGACAAGATTAAAACGGCAAAGCTGGTCCTGAAACAGCTGCAGCCTCACAGCTGGACGGACGGACGGACGGACACCCGCGGACGAGGAGGCCGTTCAGGCTGCACAGATCTGGTTACACCAGGCCTTAATCTGCCCCCCCTCCACCCTCCTCGCCCCATCGACAGCCCCCCCGGGACCCCCCAGGGGAGGAGACAGAGCTGAACCCCCAGAGGAAGAAAACCCACGATGACACGAAGCGACGACGGAAGAAACGGCGTCACGAAACTTGATGACGGAGGAATGTTGAGCGTTTGAATCGAGTCAATTTGAAGCGTTTTCACTTCATTTTTATTATTTCATAAAATCAGAAATGAAAAGAAACCTGCAGCCGATTTTTCTGCTCAATTTACAGACATGAAATGAACCTTTGGCACTCAGCCGGCTTCACTTTCTGCCGTTTGTTTGAGCCTCTAAATCAGGACGAAGGCTGAAGTCAAAGAGGCCTGAAAACGGGTTTTAACCTCATGAAGCAGCTTTAAATAAAATAATCAGCTGACGATAAATTAAAATCAGGCAAATAAAAATTATTTTATTATCAAAGCAGCCAGTTTTTAAAGGAGCTCAAAAGCAGCAAAAAATGTGTGAATTTTTAAAGGACAGAAAATCTCAAAATGAAAACTAAAAAGAAAATAAAAAGATTTCAGTTTGAGGCTCCACAGAAGAAGGAGAGGAGGAAGAGGAGGAAGAGGAGGAAGAGTAAAATCCATAAAAACCTTTGACACTCAAACCCCTCAGTACGTTTTTTTAATTAAAATAAAGAAGCAGAAAATGTGCGTCACGTTTTAAACCAAATGATTTGTCTCATTTTTGGACTCATCGGTTTCCTGTTTTTGACGCGCGCGGTGACACTTTAACGCACGAGCTTCAGACAAAAAGTGACAAAAATGTTTGTAGAGACAAAAGAGACAGAAAGACTGAACCGGGACTCCAGAGTCCGGCAGGACGCGGATCCACAGGTTCTCGCGCGGCGCCGCAGGTCGGAGATAACGGTCCCGGCGGGTCGCGCGTGTCCGGCTCCGCTCCATCATTCACCGGCCCCACAGGCCCCCCGACACTATGAGGCCTTCCCAGACCCCCACGGGTCCCGTCAAACAACTTTTCGAAGAGTTCTGTCGCGTCCTCGGACGGCAGGCGGGGACGTCCCGGCGCGGGCCGGGTGGAGGACGGGCGGGGACACGCAGCGCAGTGGAGTTTGCGGGAGTTGTTGCGGGACTCGGTGTGTGTGTGTGTGTGTGTGTGTGTGTGTGTGTGTGTGTGTGTGTGTGTGTGTGTGTTGGGGGGGGGGGGGGGGGGTGTTTGTGTGTGTGTCTTACCGTTCTTCCTCCGGGGGTTGGCCTGTTTTCGCCTCTTGCAGCGGGGACCCTCCGCCATGATCTCCTGCTTCATTGATAAGTCAGTCCAGTCCGCATGGGCTCCTCGATCCGGCTCCGCTCCGCTGCTCCTCCCCGCTCCCTGACAAGCAGCACACACAAAGTAAATCCCAGACCAGATCCTCCACCCGGACCCCCTTTACTGAGCACTTTAGGGAACTTTAGGACAAAGAAAATCCCGCTTAACAAAAAGTCCTCAGTTTGTTTTCAGTTAGTTTGTTTTGTTGGAGAGCGTGCACCGAGCGCACCGCACCGCACCGCCGCCCCGCGTCCCCGTCCGCCTGATCTCTGCTGAGGGGAGCGACTCCGCTGGGCTGACAGAGGAGGAGGAGGAGGAGGAGGAGGAGGAGGAGGAGGAGGAGGGCGGACACACACACACTCTCTCTCTCTCTCTCTCTCTCTCTCTCTCTCTCTCTCTCTCACACACACACACACACACACACACACACACACACACACACATACACACACATATCAGCACACATCAACACACACACAGGCACACACCGCAACTCACATCAAGACACACACACATCAACACACACACACACACACACACACACACACACACACACACATCAGCACACATCAACACACACAGACACGCACATGCACGCGCACACACACGCACACAGCAGAACTACTTTGAGACTTTAATGATGAACTTGTGGATTTCGTTGCGCCTCTTTTCAAACACTAACGCAGTTTTCTGTCCCACAGTTGAGCCGCGAGGCCTCATCGATCACTGATCACTCATCGATAGGTGAGGAAAATGTGTCCGTGCCAGAGTCCGTGAATGTGTGTGTTATATAATGAGCGTGAACACTGAGGCCTGCAGTGTGTGCGCGGGTCAGTAAATGAACACATGCCGATCAGGTTCGATCAGGCATTGATCAGGTTTGTCCTCCATGAAAACGCATCAAACCTGTTGGTGAGTCCAGAGACGACGGAAGCCTGAATGTGACATGTGATCCACTTGTTTCCTCCGCAGCCTCCTCGCGTCTGAGCGGGAGCAGCAGCAGCGGGACGCGGGGACAGAGCTCCTGCTCCCCGGCCGGCCTGCCTCTCTCCTCCCGCCGAGCATCGTCCTCCTCCTCCACCTCCCCGTCCATCCATCCAACACCTGGGGCGGCAGGCAGCGAGCGGGAGCGCGCACCTCTCTCCTCACCTGGCCGCGCAGGTAGAGCAGCGCAGGTAACTGCTGCGCTTTGATTGGCTCCTGAAAGAAAAGCAGAGGAGAGGAGAGGAGACCTACCAGAGAGTCACCGTGTTCCTCCTGCTGAAGGAGGAGAAGCAGCGAGGAAGAAATGGCAGAAAATAAAAAAGTGCTGCTGCCGCGCGTGCACCCCTCCCTAAAACACTGAAAAAATGTGGACGTTGTCCCGGTGCGTCCCGGTGCTGGAGCAGAGCGGTGGCCGGCAGAGGAGCGTCGGTCCGGGCGGGCAGGTCGGGACTGATCCGTGTGACGCCTCCCCGCCGGAGCCTGTCACCGCTTTTTTTTTTTTTTTTTTTTTTCTTTTCTTTCCTGCAACATAAACAGGCGCGAGACGCTCTGCCACCACGCGCCACCTATCTTCACACGGAGGGATAATTGAGGAGTGTCCTCCTCCTCCTCCTCCTCCTCCTCCTCCTCGTGCACGCCATCACCTCCTCTGATCCGGATCAGTCTCTGTTTCTGGTCACTTGGAGGCTTCTGGGGGTTTCAATCGGCAGCTCGTGCCGGGTTCACCGCACCCACGCAGCCCCTCGTGCCGCTCTAACCACAAACAAAAGGCAGCGCCAAAGCACCTGATTGGCTTACACAGGTAGATTACCTGCACAGGTGAGGCCTGTCAGCACGCGCTCCGCTCTGTTTCTCGCCACAGAAAGTCAGGAGCATGCGCAGACGGCTCAAAATAAAACGTTGAAAAAATCTAATCAGCCATCTTTAAAAAAGATATTAAATAAAATCAGAACAGAAAATAAATAAAAACATTTAAAAGGAAGTTTCAACTCGATGAATTTCACAAATTCAAATGTGAAAAATAAAGAAAATAAATTTACAGTAATTTCCAAACATAAAGAGAATTCAGTGTAAACTGATCAGAAAACGTTAAATATAATCCGTTTCATTGATCATAGAAACATATCATTTATTTAAACAATAGATAAAAATAAAATAAAATTTGTTGGACAGATTAAATGAACTTTGATAATAAAATCAATTATTTTGATAATAAATTCATGATCAGTAAAAACCATCATGATTTAAAACACAGTGAGCGCTCAGGTGTCGTGTCATGTGAGCTCAGTCATGTGACCACAGGCGGTCGCACCTGGAGGCAGATAATAGGTCAGTTTGAGATGTGAGAGCGAGCTGCAGCGGTGAAAAGCCTGATGGGAAATGACTGGCCAATAGATGGAGCCCATCACTCACTGGGAGTTGTTACTGGTCAAACTGGCCTCCCACCAGTTTGACGTCAGAACTCAGTGAAGTGACGACACGTCGTTTTTTTTCACACACAAGTCGACTCCGAGCTGCCGCACGCCGTTTGATCCTCCGCCATCTACAATCAGCTGCTCTGGTCTGTGCTGGTCGCACCGACCTGGAAACACCTGAGACGAGTCTCTGACACAGGAAGTCAAACTTTTATTTTTTAGTGTCATTGTCCTTCTTCCTGTTAGACTTTCATATTAAAGTGTGTTCTGTAGTGCTGCTTCAGATTATCTGTCAAAATAAAAGTGCTGTGTGTCTGTTCAGGCCTCACAGAGCAGCACCGACAGTCAGATTTCAAAATAAAAGTCCTAAACGGCAGGTCAGGGGACGCATTTCCTGTCAGACCTCAGATCTGTTTCAGTGTTTGTTCACCTGAAGGACAATCTGACGAGAAGAAGACACACACACAGTAACGTGTGAGTGTGTGTGTATGTGTGCGTGTGTGCACGTGTGTGTGCACGCGTGTGTGTGTTTTAGAAAGCTGCTGAGTCACTGTGGACGACACATTTACACAACAAAACTGGAGTACACTACACACACTAACACAGAGCGCACACACGTACACAGTGAAATACACAGTGACAGTAAAAGTACCTCTGAGTCTCATGACCACGTTCACGTGCGCCAAGTTTACACTGCCTCACATCCTCTTCATCAGTCATGTGACCGTCACAAGCTGCGGGTCACATGATCGGTCACCTGGTGACACCTGAGATGACGAAATCCTGAGATCTGCTACAGGCAGAGAAACTCCGTCTTCTGGTCTTCGTCAGTCTTCTGGTGTCCCTTTGTCTTCAATTCAATTCAGTTTTATTTGCATCGCGCCAAATCACAACAGAAGTTGTCTCAGGTCACACACAGAGCTGCTGCAGGCCGAGCCCTTTATCTACAGAGACCCACCAAGTCCCTCACGAGCAAGCACAGCGGCGAGGAAACGCCTCCTTTAACAGGCAGAAACCTCGGGCAGAACCAGGATCAGGCAGGGCCAAGGCAGGAGACGCAGCTGCAGTCCACAATCCAGACTCAGCCACTGTCCACGGCAACCTGCGAGACGACAAAGCACAGAGACTCCGGGGAAGGAGCTAAGTTAGTGGCTTCTGGTCTCTGTTGGTCTTCAGGTCTCTGCCGGTCTTCAGGTCTCTGCCGGTCTTCAGGTCTCTGTTGGTCTTCAGGTCTCTGCCGGTCTTCAGATCTCTGCCGGTCTTCTGGTCTCTGTTGGTCTTCTGGTCTCTGTTGGTCTTCAGGTCTCTGCCGGTCTTCAGGTCTCTGCCGGTCTTCAGGTCTCTGTTGGTCTTCAGGTCTCTGCCGGTCTTCAGGTCACTGCCGGTCTTCTGGTCTCTGTTGGTCTTCAGGTCTCTGCTGGTCTTCAGGTCTCTGCTGGTCTTCTGTTCTCTGTTGGTCTTCAGGTCTCTGCCGGTCTTCAGGTCTCTGCTGGTCTTCTGGTCTTTGTCAGTCTTCAGGTCTCTGCTGGTCTTCAGGTCTCTGCCGGTCTTCAGGTCTCTGTTGGTCTTCAGGTCTCTGCCGGTCTTCAGATCTCTGCCGGTCTTCTGGTCTCTGTTGGTCTTCAGGTCTCTGCCGGTCTTCTGGTCTCTGTTGGTCTTCAGGTCTCTGCCGGTCTTCAGGTCTCTGCTGGTCTTCTGGTCTCTGTTGGTCTTCAGGTCTCTGCCGGTCTTCAGGTCTCTGCCGGTCTTCAGGTCTCTGCCGGTCTTCAGGGCTCTGCTGGTCTTCTGGTCTTTGTCAGTCTTCAGGTCTCTGTCGGTCTTCTGGTCTCCCTTTGTCTTCTGGTCTCTGCCGTCCTCTGGTCGTTGTCAGTCTTCTGGTCTCTGCCGGTCTTCTGGTCTTTGTCAGTCTTCTGGTCTCTGCTGGTCTTCTGGTCTCTGCCGGTCTTCTGGTCTCTGTTGGTCTTCAGGTATTTGTCAGTCTTCAGGTCTCTGCTGGTCTTCTGGTCTTTGTCAGTCTTCAGGTCTCTGTCGGTCTTCTGGTCTCCCTTTGTCTTCTGGTCTCTGCCGTCCTCTGGTCGTTGTCAGTCTTCTGGTCTCTGCCGGTCTTCTGGTCTTTGTCAGTCTTCTGGTCTCTGCTGGTCTTCTGGTCTTTGTCAGTCTTCTGGTCTCTGCCGGTCTTCTGGTCTCTGCTGGTCTTCTGGTCTCTGTTGGTCTTCAGGTCTCTGCTGGTCTTCTGGTCTCTGTTGGTCTTCAGGTCTCTGTCGGTCTTCTGGTCTCTGCTGGTCTTCTGGTCTCTGTTGGTCTTCTGGTCTCTGCTGGTCTTCTGGTCTCTGTTGGTCTTCTGGTCTCTGTCGGTCTTCTGGTCTCTGCCGGTCTTCTGGTCTCTGTTGGTCTTCTGGTCTTTGTCAGTCTTCTGGTCTCTGCTGGTCTTCAGGTCTCTGCTGGTCTTCTGGTCTTTGTCAGTCTTCTGGTCTCTGCCGGTCTTCTGGTCTCTGCTGGTCTTCTGGTCTTTGTCAGTCTTCTGGTCTCTGCTGGTCCTCTGGTCTCTGCCGGTCTTCTGGTCTCTGCCGGTCTTCTGGTCTCTGCTGGTCTTCTGGTCTTTGTCAGTCTTCTGGTCTTTGTCAGTCTTCTGGTCTCTGCCGGTCTTCTGGTCTCTGTTGGTCTTCTGGTCTTTGTCAGTCTTCTGGTCTCTGCTGGTCTTCTGGTCTCTGTCAGTCTTCTGGTCTCTGCTGGTCTTCTGGTCTTTGTCAGTCTTCTGGTCTCTGCCGGTCTTCTGGTCTCTGCTGGTCTTCTGGTCTTTGTCAGTCTTCTGGTCTCTGCCGGTCTTCTGGTCTCTGTTGGTCTTCTGGTCTTTGTCAGTCTTCTGGTCTCTGCTGGTCTTCTGGTCTCTGCCGGTCTTCTGGTCTCTGCTGGTCTTCTGGTCTTTGTCAGTCTTCTGGTCTTTGTCAGTCTTCTGGTCTCTGCCGGTCTTCTGGTCTCTGTTGGTCTTCTGGTCTTTGTCAGTCTTCTGGTCTCTGCCGGTCTTCTGGTCTCTGTTGGTCTTCTGGTCTTTGTCAGTCTTCTGGTCTCTGCTGGTCTTCTGGTCTCTGCTGGTCTTCTGGTCTTTGTCAGTCTTCTGGTCTCTGTCGGTCTTCTGGTCTCTGCTGGTCTTCTGGTCTCTGTCGGTCTTCTGGTCTCTGCTGGTCTTCTGGTCTCTGCTGGTCATCTGGTCTCTGCCGGTCTTCTGGTCTCTGCTGGTCTTCTGGTCTTTGTCAGTCTTCTGGTCTCTGCCGGTCTTCTGGTCTTTGTCAGTCTTCTGGTCTCTGCCGGTCTTCTGGTCTCTGCTGGTCTTGTACAGGCCCTCAGTGAAACTCACCTGAACGTCTTTCTTTACGTCGCCGGTGTCGTTCAGACGAGCAGGAAGTCAAGTCGACGCCTGAAACCTCTCTGATGACTTTTGTATTGTATCTGAGTATTTAATCATCTTCATGTGTTTTTTTCACCTGTTTTGTTTCTTTTTTGAAGGTTTTCATCGCTTCTTTGTTTAATTTCTTTTTAATGAAATAAATGTAGATTGTACACTGTCTTGTGATTGGCTGAAAACTTATTATTATGAGTCATACACTGAATGTTCTGAAAGGTATTTTATCATCATATGTCATTTTATTTTATTTGTAATTTCATAATTGATCTTTATTTTTGTTTTATTTATTGTTTTACACACTTTGAGGAAAGAGTTTTATTGGCTGACGCTGTGAAATGAAAGTGAACTCTGTTCACCTGAAGACGAACGTTCCTGAGCGTCAGCTGATGAAGCCAACAGCGTTGATCATGTGATCACGTGGTCATGTGACTGCACCTCAGGCACAGGTGGAGGATAATGTGTGATGGAGACATCTGCGTGTTGGGTTGGAGGATGGGGGAGTATTATGGCAGTGTTGGGGGGCTTTAAAAGGGTATTACACTAATCACAGTATAAATGTTCCCATTTGGCTTATGGGGGGCGGGGGGGGGGGGGGGGTCCACATCTGTCTGAACCCCAACAGGCTCCGTCTGTTGAAAGTGGAGCTGAAATCTGACCATAAAGTCAGATTAGATAGATTAGCATCGGAGGGACTGTGTGTCTACGAGTTTTTGTTCCAATAAAGGTCACAGTGGACGCATTTCGGCAGGAAGTCACGACTGAAAACTCCTCCTTCGATTTTGCACAACGATCATGTTCTGGATCTGTTTCTGTCATGGTTGTCCAAAATAAAAGACCACAGTCAACCACTGCTAGACTGCTGAGTCCGGGTCCAAAGGGAGGCACGAGGTCACCGCCGAGGAATCCCATTATCACGTGATCTGTGGCAAAAACACCTGAAACACCTGACACACCTGAAAAACTTGAAACAACAGAAACACCTCAAACACATGAAGAATTAAAAATGAACTAGTGAATTATTTTTCAACCCAAGACACGACATCTGAAATGACCTGAGAATGATTCAAGGGGAGACCGGGTCTCAAACCCGGGAGGGGCCAGTTTGAGCCATGAAAAGTCCTTCCAAACAGACGTGAGACCTGCAGCAGCACAGCCACATCCTGCCTGACCTCATTAGACTGGATATGATGTGGACCTGGTCCTGGACTGAATGTGGATTCCTGGGAACTAGGAGGACCTGTGAAGACCTTCTGTCCACAGATGTCCCGATACATGCCCTCAAGGACTGAAATAAAGAATATTTGGATCAACATGTTGTTGGGACGCAGCTGTGGACCTGAACTGGACCCGCTGAATCCTCCAAACGGCGAGAAACTGATGATGTGTTCACTGCCGTCTGGTTTTCTCGGTTTCATTGTCCCTGCGCTCTGCACGCAAACACACATGTTGTATATCATCCCACACACTCCTCTGCAGGCTGGATTAAAAAGGAGGAATAAGACTCTCCTCCTCCTCCCACTCATCCTCCTCTCATCACGGCTTCCTGCTCAATCTACCTGACAGTCTTTTCACAGGTACAGACTAATCCTCCCCTCAGGCTCGCGCTGAGCCGCTCACACTAATCAAAAGTCAAACCGTTTCTGCCTGACGTTAAAAGACTCCACACCATTTCACTTCCTTTTTTAAAGGACAAAGCATCCTATCCTCGCCTAGCGGTGATGAAGGTCAGAGCGTGGACACGGAGGGTTGGCCAGCGTCCAGTCCGTCGCTGAGAAAGGTGTCCTGTAAACCTGAAGGTTTGTTGTTGGATTAACGGTGAAGAGTGTTTTCCTGTCAGTCAGGTAGGAGGATGAACTGGCATCTGAACAGAGGCCCTGTTTTATTTTGCTGCTGCAGGTTGAAAGCTTCCAGTCAGTCGGCTTTAAAGAACTGATTTCTTCACGATCTTCTTTTAGCAGCCAGACATCTGTGCTATTGATTTCAGATCGCACTGACACTCTTCATACAGCTGATTTTAATTAAACATCTGAAGGTGCTTTCAGTGATCGGGAAGCAGCAGGATGCAGCTCGACTGCTACAAGAGGCTGCTCGTACAAACTGACTGCAGCCTCATCATGAAGCCAAGTGGAGGGAGCTGTGGCTGAAAACACAGGAAGTGGTGAGCAATATGACCTCAGTAACATCATAAACTCGGCTCAATGAATCGCTTTGGCCTGTTTGTCAGACAAACACAAGTTACGCCAACATGTGAACTTTGACGTTTGGAGAAAAAGATCTGATTCCTCCATGATTAAAACACCTAAATGACTTTTCGTAGTTTTGACTGAAACACCTCAACAACTGTGTTGAAATGTGGTTCAGGCGTTCACGTACTCTGAATGAATGAATAGCTTTGACCATACCCTGACTTTTCCTCTAGCGCCATCATCAGGCCACCATTTTAATGTGTCCAGCACTTTGGTTTATGAGCAAATACCTGCAGAACTAATGACTTTCCCCTCGGCCTCAGTTGGACTTTCTGCTCAGTGTTAGCATGCTAACATGCTAACATTTAGGTTTAGAAGCTGAAATCCTCTGATTTAACGTTAATGTGGGAACTCAACAACATGCGGCATCATTTAACGTCATCATGACAACGATGTCAACCACAGAGAAACCAGCCACGTTCACCTGGAGCCGTCTACTTATCAGAAGGTCGATGGTTGGATCCTTCGGCAGTCTATGTGTCGAAGTGTCTTTGGGCAGGATACTGAACCCCATGCTGTGCCTTCGCTGTGTGAATGGTTAGTGCTCGTAACGAAAGGTGGCCTAGCTGCCGTTGTCTGAACGCGTTGAGCTGTAAAAGTGCTTCGAGTGGTCGGTGGACTAGAAAAGCATTACATAAAATACACGAAACTTATGAAATGCAGTCCGTCATGTGCTTGTATTTTCTTCCATTGGCGAGCAGATGGATGAGTACAGGCGTCTCTGCAGCCTCACCTCAGATAAAGTGTGCGCTCCTCTTCATTACCACACAGTCATGGTGTTGAACTATCAGTCCGAACATTCACTTCCTGCTGCAGCTCCACTGTCAGATAACAGCTTCCACCTCCCTCCACTCTGACACTTATCACTCCACACTCACATCCTCCTGTCTCCTCCTCAGGTATCTCAACACCACTTCCTCCTCATTGTCCTCCTCCTGCAGACGGCAGGGAGGAGGCTGGTCTGGGACCAGTATGAGCTGGAAACCTGCCAGTCGTGGATGAGCCCTCTGAACCAATTCCTGTTAAATACAAGCACGTTTCCTGTTTCGCCCTCAGACTGCAGGTCAAAACCCTCACATAGCTCTCTGCATGTGGCACAAAGTTCACCAGTGAAGTCGACATGAAGCAGGCTGCCATTCAACATACTCTGACTTCCTGTTGTCCACACCTGGATCGCAACTGTGGCAGTGACAGGCCCACACAGCTCCTTTTTTTAAAATAGATGCCAGCACAGAAGAGGACGAGGACGAGGACGAGGACAAGGATGAGGACGAGCTGTTGTCTCTGGAGAGATTCATGACCTTTGGTTTGCCAAGTGGTCTAACAATGATGGAGGTTGGACACAGAGTACAACCAAATCTGAGGGTTCACGGTCCATCGTCCGCACTGTCTGAGATGAGAACAGATAGAAAATGACTCTCATTAGAGTACTGTAGTATCAGTACAAAGTAGTACTCTATATGAATACAGTGCAGTACTCACTCATTTGTTGGCAGCAGATTAAGATTAAAATTCTAAAACTTCAGAAATGTGACGTTACAAACATCCCAGCAGTCTCACAGATAATTCAAACCAGCTGATTCTCATCAGCTGAGACAGTAATTAGATTCCAATCAATCAATCAATCAATCAATCAATCAATCAATCAATCAATCAATCAATCAATCAATCAATATGTATGAGATGGTAACACACCTGTAAATCTTGTATTTCTACCTTGTGATATTGCTGTGTTTACTTAAGTAAATGATGCCAGTCCTGACCAATCACAGGGCTCCTGAAAGCAGGGGGTGGAGTCACAGGATGTAACTTGACGTCCCCACAGATGCCAGAGTCCCTGCTGTCAGGGACAGGATGCTGTTTGTCTTTATCAGAGCCAATGAAGACTTGAAACCGCAGGGTTAAATATAAGTGACGGGCCGTCACTCCGGACGCCACGACAGCTCGACAGCACAGTCCACTGAACAAAGCACAGCGTCTGTGTTTGACACCAGGAAGAAGCGCCCTCTGCAGGACGCTGCTGCTGGAGTCCATCACCTGAACTTCTTGTTCAGGGTCTGCAGGTCAGCGTTGGCTAGAAGAACCGAGACGGTAAGAGTGATGATGAAGACTTCCTCTTCATCACATGTCCATACCTGTCAACACTGACTCGGCTTTATTGGCGTTATTGTGTGTGTGTGCACATATAATTAATCCAAGTGTCAACCCTGGAGCGTCCCACCACCCTGTCCACTCTCCACATACACTTCATATTTACACAAGGGAACACACAGCCAGTCCTAAAATCACCGCGAGGCGACGTTTGCTTTAAACGGACGCTGCTGTTCATCCAGCCTCCTCCCATTGGACGAGAGACCTGCAGAAGCTGCACTCCATCGCTCTCATGCTACTCTTTCTTCTTCTTCTTGTTTTGTTGGCGTGTGCCATTTGAGTGAATGACTCCTCGTTAATACATTGTAATTGATGTGCTACATACTGCCATCTGCTGCGCTGGAGGGGAATGGAACAAACACTTTGGCACCTGTTGACTTTTTATCTTTATTTTTTTAGCTATGTTAAAAATAGGATGGGTGGCACGGTGGAGCAGCAGGTAGTGTGCATGCCTCACAGCAAGAAGGTTGCCGGTTCGATCCCCAGACGGGGCCTTTCTGTGTGAGGTTTGCATGTTCTTCCCGTGTATGTGTGGGTTCTCCATGTGGGCACTCCGGCTTCCTCCCACAGACCAGAAACATGCTCATTAGGTTAATTGGTGACTCTAAAATTGTGAGTGTGAATGGTTGTTTGTCTTGTCTGTTGCCCCGCGATCGACTGGCGACCGGTCCAGGTTGTACCCCGCCTCTCACCCCTTGACAGCTGGGATAGTCTCCAGCCCCCCCGCAACCCTGAAAGGGATAGGCGGTATAGAAAATGGATGGATGGATGTTAAAAACTGGGGAGATTTACGGGAAAATATTAAAACAGCATGAAAGAAAGGGTTTTTGGCAATCTAGATGGACCTATGCGACCCCCTCCCAGACCCTCCTGCACCAGACACTGAGAATATTCTAGAAATCAGGAACAGTTTGTCAAGTTTCCTGCAGACTGCTGATAACTCTCTGTTTTTGCTCTGAAGCAGGTAAATTCAGGTTTTTTGAAGGTGACTCTGGATCAGCAGTCAGACTCTGTAGCAAAGACTCAGCAGCATCTGTCCTCCTGGGGGGGGGGGGGGGGGTTGTAGGAGTCGTAGGAGGTTCAGGACTCACAGATTAAGCAGCTATCAGTGGCTCAGGTGTTCCTCAGAGACTCTGAGCAACAGGGAGGTCTGAGTGGGAGGTTCAATCCATTTCAGGCCCCAGAGAAACTCTCAGTGTCACAGTCATTGTTTTCAATCAGTTACCATCCTGGGGGGGGGGGGGGGGGGGGGGGTCTGTGTTTGTCACACTACACTTCATGCATGTTTTGAGAGGGGGGTTTCTTTTTTATGGAGGAAACCCCAGGTGAACATGGGGGAAAACATGCAAACTCCACACAGAAAGGCCCCTTTCCTCAAGATAAGGGGCAGCAGGCACCGAAGGCATGCCGGAGGACACGCCCACAGCGCCCTCAGCGCCCTCAGCGCCCACAGCGCCCCAGGCGGGAATCAAACCCAGGACCTTCTAGCTGTGAGGCGACAGTGTTTCCACTGTTCCACCGATATGAAGTACTGTAATGTGCTAATTGTCACAATCATGTGAATACCTTGTATCTCCAATTTTATGTTGATATTAACTTTATTGATCCAGTAGAGAAGAACAGAAAAGAGTTTTCAATATTCTACCACAAAACACTTCAACTTATGGATCATAACTTCAATAAAAATGTTGTAAGTCTACAAAACGTGCAGTAACGAGCTTCACACAGATGGACTTCAGTCAGGAAGAGAAAAACCAAAAAGACCGGCTGCAGGCCTTGGTATGGATTATTATTACTATTGATTATTATCATCATCCTCCAGCATCAGTGGGAAACTAGAAAAGCTGATTTCAATTCTCTGAAGCTGTGGTGGGAGGTTGGTAAGGCACAAATTTGTGTGTTTTGCAGCAGTTCACATCTCATTCCACTGGACCATTGAAGAGGGGCTACATAGAGACTCGGATCCCACTGCAGGTCATCAGCTGCGAGAGAAGAGGCTGGAGTTGAGCTCCTACCTGCAGGAGAGAGTGAAGGGAGCTCTCGTCAGGTCTCGCTTCCTCTAGCTGAAAGACATGGATGCCCTGAGCTCTTTCTTTTCCAGTCTGGAGAGATCAGTGGCACAAAGGAAGCAGATGACCTCCAACCTGGGCGAGATGAGGAGCCATGCGGTGGATTTCTATGCTGAGGTCTTTGGGGCAGGACCATGCAGCATGGAGTGTCACCAGGAGCTTTTGGATGGGCTTCCTCAGCACAGCCTGGAGGAGAAAGCTGCTCTGGACTGTGAGCTGACTCTGGAGGAGTCGCTGTCAACCAGATGGCATCAGGATGGGCACCAGGGATAGGTGGTTTCTCCTCTTCCTCTTATAAGCAGTTCTGGAATATCCTTGGACCTGATTTACATGGTGTTTGGCTTTTTTAAGAGAAGGATCGCTTCTAAGTCCTGTCTGCGAGCTGTTCTTTCCCTGCTGCCCAAGAAAGGAGACCTGGCCTTACTGAAGAACTGGAGGCCAGTTGCCCTGCTCTGCACAGACCATAAGGTGCTTTCCAGAGTCTTATCAAACAGACTTAAGGCCATCCTGGAAGTTATCATACACTCGAATCAGACTTGTACCTGACAATCATGGACAACATTTTCCTTATTGGAGATGTTATTGATTTGTGTGGATAATGTCGATTTTAGTATTGTCTCTTTGGACCAGCAGGAAGCTTTCGACAGGGTGGATTACTCTTTTCTGCACTTTGGACTTTTGGTTTTTGGTGGTATTGGTGATGGTTTTCTGGCTTGGAACGGGTTATTGTATAGTGGTGCTCAACGCCTGGTGAAGACGGGGGTGGGGTTCTGCTCTTCGGGGGAGGATGGAGAGCTCATTTGAAGTTTCTGATCAGTGAAACACTTTTCTGTGTTTAGTTGACAGGTTTTCTTACTTTTTTAGGTTTCCTCGAATAGTTCGATTAAAGGACTTTGAAAACCAAACCTCTCCTCTCCTCTCCTCTCCCCTCCTCTCCTCTCCTCTCCTCTCCTCTCCCCTCCTCTCCTCTCCCCTCCTCTCCTCTCCTCTCCTCTCCTCTCCTCTCCTCTCCTCCTCCCCTCCCCTCTCTCCTCCTCTCCTCCTCCCCTCTCCTCTCCTCTCTCCTCCTCTCCTCCTCCCCTCTCCTCTCCCCTCCTCTCCTCTCCTCTCCTCTCTTCTCCTCTCCTCCTCCCCTCCCCTCTCTCCTCCTCTCCTCCTCCCCTCCCCTCTCTCCTCCTCTCCTCCTCCCCTCTCCTCTCCTCTCCTCTCCTCCCCTCTCCTCTCCTCTCTCCTCCTCTCCTCCTCTCCTCTCCTCTCCTCTCCTCTCCTCTCCTCTCCTCTCCTCTCCTCTCCTCTCCTCTCCTCTCTCCTCACATCTGCCGTCTCCGTGGTGTAATTAAAGGACACGATGTTTTATTGTCCAACATTTTCTCCCTCACACGACCGTCCAAATGTCCCGATGAAGGCTCGATCAGACTCCTCCGTCCGTCCCGTGTCGTCTCACGAACGGTACGGAGCAGCAGCCGTGCCTCAGGTGACTCGTCTCTGCGTCTGGAATGTAGACGATGAGTCCAGCCGAGCTCTCGGTTTGTCCTCAGCGGGTTTCTCTCTCTGTCTGACGCCCAGGCGATTTTTAGCCTCTGACTGTTTACGCAGGAACCAGAGTCGGGTCAGGACGTCCCGGCAGCTTCATGTTTGACCCCCCAACATGTTGTTTTAGGAGGTTTATTGTGTCAGGACTGAAACTGAGCTGTGAGAACTGAAGGTGGACTCACACTCTTTGAGGTTTTTACAGATATTTGATCTGAACGAAAAAAGACTCTGAAAGCATCAAGTTAAAGAAACTTCCAGAGGCTTTTTCCTCTGTTTCTGAAGCGCCTGTGGTGCTTCTTTCTGTACATAAAACACGTCCGCCCACATGTTGCTATGAAAACACAGTCTGTTGGACACAATGAGAACATCCTACGTGGTGTATAAGCCTGTCAGTCGCGTGGATGGATGAAGAATAAGAAAAGAGTGACGAGGCTGAAAACAAATGAAGTGCTCTCTGTGAGGCTGAGGGAAGTTGTTGGAAGAGTTTGTTTGGAAGGAGAAGGTCCACTCCTCCTGTTCAAAGACTGTCAGACCAACAGGATCTCTGTTTTAATCTGTGTGTAGGAGGGACGGCAGCCTGCGAGGAGCTGGTCAGGATGAGTTTTTGTTTCTGTCAGCGCTGAGGAGACGTTACTGCTGCAGAAGAAGAAACAAACCACAGTCAGCAGAAAGGTTCATGAAAGAGGATTAAAACACAAACACTCAGTCATTAAATGCTGAAACGTTCCTTTTGGATCGACGCGTCTGACCCACTTTGATCCCTGACAACACTGAAAACGCCTGCAAGTGCCTTCATTAAAGTGATGAAAAACGTGTAAATATTTCCAAATTGTATATAATCGTTTTTGTCCAAAGCTTGAAGAAGGTCAAAGTGTATGTATTCAGATGTATTTCAGCTTTAATGGGCAGATGAAGAAGCTCAGATCTCAAATCAGCTAGAAAAGCAGACATGTTTGCATTCACTGATCAGAGGACAGTCACATTAACTGCTGCGCATGTGAAATATACATTTATATGAGGTTCAGTCTGACTAACTCACTGACAACAAAAAGCTTCTGTCACAATTCAAACTCTAATCTGGTTCTACAAGGTTCTATCTGTGAGCCAATCAGAGCTCAGTGACGGCAGGCAGAGAAGATGGAGACCAGAAAACGTCACGCGTCGCGATGTTTACAAAAGACAGCATTGTTAGACTGTTAGGTCCAGGTTCAGACCACTTAATGTCGTATGATGGAGGTCATGGTTTTACCGTGATCATCCCGTGTACCCGTGTTGAGCTGCAGCTGTGAAGCTCTCCAGCGCGACACTCTGCAGGGGTCAGACGTCCAGAACGATCAGAGATGACAAAATCACCTGCAATCAGCTAATTGGTGATTGGTCCAGCAGGAAAGAGAGGAAGACGAGGCTCAGACAGTTTGTCCATGATTATTTACTTCAGGCAGATTCTTCAAACCTGGAGACACGTGACACATCTGCGTCTTTGACTCTGTATGAACTCACGTGGCGCCTGAATCTTTAAAATGGACATTTTGTCTGAACACCTTTACACTCGTTCCACAGTTAGCGCGTCGGTGTCACCACACTATCGCATTCAATTTCTTGTGAAAACACATTTCAGACTTCAGTGAAAGACAAACTGAGCTGATTTTTTTACAGTGTAGCAGATACTGCTGACCCACAATCCCCTGCTGCTGCTGTGAAACTGGACCTGATGAGTGTGTGCGCTGATGTCCTTGAAGCTGTGTTGTGTTTGGAGCGCAAAGTGTTTTTCTGGATTTGGGCTCAGTGTGAAGGTTTCTGCTCTGACGACGACGATGATGATGATGATGATGATGATGATGTCACGGCAAGCTGCGGTGCGATGATCGTGTCTGTGTTATGATAACCGGTGGGCTGGACCTCGCCTGGTTGTGGTGCTAGCCGGTGATGATGTTTCAGAAACATGAGAGGAGAAACCTTCAGGTGGCAATACGAGCGACTGAAGCTGGGACTCTTCCAAACACTGACCAGAGACACAGGGGTTAGGGTTAGACACATTAACCCCAAAGACCCCCATGGCTGTTTCATGCATTTCCCCAGACACACAGAAACCAACCAGGACTCGAGACCCTGTGGACTTTAAAGAGTCCAGTTGGTCGTTTTCCAAAGCTCTTCAGAGAGTTCAGAGAGTCTTTGTGATTTGGAGTTGAGCCTGCAGCACATGCAGCAGGTGGGTCAAACACGACCATATGGACGCTGCTGCTGAGCATGTGCAGAACAACACACATTCATGCATTAGAAGGAAGAAGGAAACCTCTTTAAATCAGCTTGTTTACAGTGAGAGTAAAACCAGATCTGGTCCTTCAACCTGAGCCAGGCAGCCCAGCTGATATCAGCTTCATGTCTGAGGACACGTTGATCTGAGCGTAGCTTAGCACAAAGACTGGAAACTGAGGGAAACTCTTAGCATCTACAGCGTGTTTCCACTGAACCTCTTGGTGATGGCTGCTGCTGATACATGTGAACATTTAAATGTCATTGATTGGCTGATACAACACAAGCCAATTTTACCAAACACCAAACTTTTATCGAAATGTGCCCTGTTTCATTTTCTGAGGTCAGAATTTATGGGGAAGGGGAGTTCTGCCAGCTTTAAAACCTGAGTGAGCAGACCCTTTTTCATGTTCTTTAGCCTAGCTTAGCACAAAGACTGGAGGCAGGTTCGCCTGGTAACGCTGCAAACAAAATGGAGTCTGGCTTCAACTATAAACGTGTTTTATTTTAGTGTTAGTGTGTGTAATGTTGAGTGTTAGAAGAAAGAAAAAATGTCCGACATGTCGTTTGTTTTCGTTTTAAGTTTCTAAAGAAGCTACTTGCTGGAGGTCAGCCGCCATGAGCACGTGTCAGATTCTGTCTCTGACCTGGATTCATTTCAGACGCAGTGTAAAGGCCTAAAAAGTGACATTTCATCAGTGACGCATGCATGCAGGTGTTCAGCATATCTAACGCCGGCTGTGTCAGCAGACCGGGATCGAACTCAAAAAAACAGACTTTCCGTGACTTTCTTCCTCGTCTACGACAGCCGTGGACTGATTTGTACGTGAAGGACTCGGGATGTTTTTCTTGGGAAAATCCAAAGGATGTGACGTGTAAAGGTTCCCGTGTGGCTCATTGTGCGACTCAAGCTAACGTAAGCTTAGAAATTGAGTCTGTTAACGTCATAAACAGAAAACACAAATTCAGTAAAAGCCAAGCATGAAGACCAGAAACAAGAAATGAACAACAGCAAAGAAAATAGAAGAAAGAAAAAGAAAAACCACAGAAAAGGTATCAAAACAGCCGAAACACTAACATCTCTGATCGCCTGCTCAGAGTGGACGACATCAGGGGATTCATCCAGACTCCTCCCCCCTGAATCACATCACCTTTTCAGGTGGTTTTGTGTTAAATGTCAGCGTTGCTGTTGATGGTTTCTTCTGAAGAACAACTTTCTCTCTCGTGTGATGCCGCCGCTGAAGAACAAAGCTTCTAAAGTCAAGTAGAAAGGTTTTCACACGACGCACGCACACACACACACACACACGCGCACATGCACACACACACACACACACGCACACACACACACGCGCACGCGCGCACACACACGCACACACACACACACGCACGCACACACACGCACACACGCACGCACACACACGCACACACACACACACACTGGGTGTGTGTGGAGCTGTTTAAACACAGTGACATGGCGGCAGCAGGTGGTGTCGACGTGTTGCAGCAGCGCTCTTTGGCCTGATCTGAGATCTGCAGCTCCATCACATATGGCGCCGCCACCGCCGCTCACGCAACCTTTGAAGACATCGAATTAAGAGTTTGACTCGACCATCTGTCTGCCGCCTGCAGCCGCCGCTCTGTCAACACACCGGGTCTGTTCTCTTTGTTGACTTCACCTGTTTGAAGCAGTTTTACCTTCAGTATCGTCACTTTGGTTCAGCAGAACAATGACAGGAAGTCTTTCACAACTCAAAGTCTTTCACAAACCAAAGCGGTCAGCAGCTTCTCACAGGTGAGGTTTGTTAAAAGAGGAAGTTTTTCTGAGTGTTGCCTCATGACAAAATGCCACAAGGTGTCCCAACAGCTGCCGGCATGACGATTTTCATGTAGCGGTCTGCACTCATAAAAGACATCAAAGCTGCTGGTCTTCAAGTCCTGGCCTGTTTCATCGAGGCCGTTTGAACCTCAGAAATAATGATTTTTATAAAGCAACCTACTCTACATGTCCAAAAGTATGTGGACACCTGAACGTCACATTCATGTGTGATTAATATACAGGCCCGGATAACAGTTGGTGATGATTTGATTAGTTTCATATAAGATGATGATCTAAAGTTTTCCTTTTTTCTACATAAAAACAGTAGAATTCAGACACCAAATGTACAGCTTACCAACAAAAGAATAATTAAGTGATTCAAACTGTAGAGGCTAAGCCGATGCTTTTTTTAGTCTTTGACCACTGCAGTGCTGCATAGGGCAGAATATACAATACTTAGGTTTACATGAGAGTCAATAGACTTTGACAGGGAAACCTGAGCAGGTGCGCCCAGGCAAGAGACGGCAGACAGACACGATCCAAAACCAGAAACTGAGCCACAGAGCAGACGGATCGACAAAGACCCAACTGAAGAGTGGATCCAAACAAAACCTGAACTAATGAGGGGATGGGCGGCAGGTGGAGAGCTGAGCACAGGAGCTCAGGTGAGCTGCATGACACAGGAAAAGAGCTGATTTGCTGAGGAAACCAGGACTATAGTTCCCATAGAAAGTCATGACTGACCTTGTTTGTAGGTGGAGGTCTGTGGGAAAAAACTTTTTGAGCCACTTTTTGGTTGCAGTACCACAGTTGGCCACTGGGACACACTGACAGGACCTGGCCTGCTTCCAGACATCTTCGTTCCTGTCCACATGTCAGTTCTGGTTCAGACACGTCGTTGTGCTCATTGCTAACTGGAAAAACAACTGACCAATCAGAGTTCTGTAGGCGGGATTAAGAATGATGATGTCATCTTTCAAAATAGCTACATGACCCTGAAATATTGCGATGTAGACAAAAAATAAGTGAGCGATATGTTCGTACCTGTACGGCTTGCTATAAATCTTCTGTAGCGGTGAAAGGATGAACACATTAATCTCATTAATCAATTAGGCATTCACCAAAACAAGAATCTGAAACTCTGACAATCAGTTAATTACTGCATTAATTTAATTAAGCAAAAATACCAATAAATTATCTGGGTGCAACTGTTCTGGCTCCATAGGTACTTTTATTTTTGTTGTGTTACTCCTGATTATTATTAAATCAGACAACAAATTTCAAAATGCCATCTTGGAAACATAATTTCTACTATTTTCTCACAATTAATCATTCAATCCAGAAAGCAATCAGTGGATCAATCAATAATGCAAACAATCGTTAGAAAGGGTCTTTGTCACTCGGCCACATGTGATGTTGGTTGGAAGTAAAACTCTTTTTGTTCGGTTTCCTGGATTAGTCTAATGGCAGGTGTGAATGTCCTGTGGGGACAGGTCTCCTAAATGTCCTGTGGGGACAGGTCTCCTAAATGTCCTGTGGGGACAGGTCTCCTAAATGTCCTGTGGGGACAGGTCTCATGAACGTCCTGTGGGGACAGGTCTCCTAAATGTCCTGTGGGGACAGGTCTCCTAAATGTCCTGTGGGGACAGGTCTCATGAACGTCCTGTGGGGACAGGTCTCATGAACGTCCTGTGGGGACAGGTCTCCTAAATGTCCTGTGGGGACAGGTCTCCTAAATGTCCTGTGGGGACAGGTCTCATGAACGTCCTGTGGGGACAGGTCTCATGAACGTCCTGTGGGGACAGGTCTCCTAAATGTCCTGTGGGGACAGGTCTCATGAACGTCCTGTGGGGACAGGTCTCCTGAACGTCCTGTGGGGACAGGTCTCATGAACGTCCTGTGGGGACAGGTCTCCTAAACGTCCTGTGGGGACAGGTCTCCTGAACGTCCTGTGGGGACAGGTGTCCTGAACGTCCTGTGGGGACAGGTCTCCTAAATGTCCTGTGGGGACAGGTCTCATGAGCGTCCTGTGGGGACAGGTCTCTTGAACATCCTGTGGGGACAGGTCTCCTGAACGTGCTGTGGGGACAGGTCTCCTAAATGTCCTGTGGGGACAGGTCTCATGAATGTCCTGTGGGGACAGGTCTCTTGAACGTCCTGTGGGGACAGGTGTCCTGAACGTCCTGTGGGGACAGGTCTCTTGAACGTCCTGTGGGGACAGGTGTCCTGAACGTCCTGTGGGGACAGGTCTCATGAACGTCCTGTGGGGACAGGTCTGCTGAACGTGCTGTGGGGACAGGTGTCCTGAGCGTCCTGTGGGGACAGGTCTGCTGAACGTGCTGTGGGGACAGGTGTCCTGAGCGTCCTGTGGGGACAGGTGTCCTGAGTGTCCTGTGGGGACAGGTCTCTTGAACGTCCTGTGGGGATAGGTGTCCTGAACGTCCTGTAGGGACAGGTGTCCTGAGCGTCCTGTGGGGACAGGTCTCCTGAACGTCCTGTGGGGACAGGTGTCCTGAGCGTCCTGTGGGGACAGGTCTCGGTCAGGTGGTACAGCTGTGTGTATGTTGACACCAGGCTGGCAGCTGTTTGAAGGACCTTTTAAAGCAGACAGACGTTTTAAACAGACTCTGTTCAGGACATCCAGCGTCTGTGCGTCCCGACTTTAACATGAACTACGCTGACGTCTAACTCAGTTCTCAGAAACATGTCGGCTGATGTTCACAAACTGTTATCAGCTACACTCCGCAGTCGGCTGATTATATGTTACCGAGGTGAAAAAACTTGTGGACGCTTCAGGAATAATTTCAGAGTAAGTCTGGAAACTTCGAGCCTCGGTCACCACCGGACCTTTAATTTAAATCTTTTTTTACTGCAGCACTCAGCAACTGCGACTACAAACAAGGCTGTTGGTTTTCAGGAGAAGAAGAAGAAGAAGAAGAAGAAGAAGAAGAAGAAGAGATTATCCTGAAGCAGGTTATCTTAACGAGTCTATTCCCAGCATCCCTCAGTGCTGATCGCAGAGAAAGCTCGTCTTCTATCAGAACAGAAGCTGCTGGACAAAAAGTCTCTTTTCTGTCTTTAATGGCGACCACAGTGTGAGACAGTCTTGGAATGTCTTCTCTTGGAGTTTCCCCTCGCAGGACGGATAAAGGCATATTGAAACTGCTGATCAGCCACTCCTTTGTTTCCAGGTGCTGCTACTCACCTCTGAGACATAAAGACCAACAGCACAGCTCATGCACGCTGCACGTGTCCAGACACCTTTATGTCCAATCACCACAGACTGTGTCCACGTGTGGCCGCTGCATGTTTTCATGCTTTAGTCTGTGAAATAACGTCTGCAGGTGTTATTCCATGCATTACTCTGAGTGTTAATCTGTGACTTCATGCATTACTCTGAGTGTTAATCTGTGACTTCATGCATTACTCTGAGTGTTAATCTGTGACTTCATGCATTACTCTGAGTGTTAATCTGTGACTTCATGCATTACTCTGAGTATGAATCTGTGACTTCATGCATTACTCTGAGTGTTAATCTGTGACTTCATGCATTACTCTGAGTGTTAATCTGTGACTTCATGCATTACTCTGAGTATGAATCTGTGACTTCATGCATTACTCTGAGTGTTAATCTGTGACTTCATGCATTACTCTGAGTGTTAATCTGTGACTTCATGCATTACTCTGAGTATGAATCTGTGACTTCATGCATTACTCTGAGTGTTAATCTGTGACTTCATGCATTACTCTGAGTATGAATCTGTGACTTCATACATTACTCTGAGTGTTAATCTGTGACTTCATGCATTACTCTGAGTGTTAATCTGTGACTTCATGCATTACTCTGAGTGTTAATCTGTGACTTCATGCATTACTCTGAGTATGAATCTGTGACTTCATACATTACTCTGAGTGTTAATCTGTGACTTCATGCATTACTCTGAGTGTTAATCTGTGACTTCATGCATTACTCTGAGTGTTAATCTGTGACATCATACATTACTCTGAGTGTTAATCTGTGACTTCATGCATTACTCTGAGTGTTAATCTGTGACTTCATGCATTACTCTGAGTATGAATCTGTGACTTCATGCATTACTCTGAGTGTTAATCTGTGACTTCATGCATTACTCTGAGTGTTAATCTGTGACTTCATGCATTACTCTGAGTATGAATCTGTGACTTCATGCATTACTCTGAGTGTTAATCTGTGACTTCATGCATTACTCTGAGTGTTAATCTGTGACTTCATGCATTACTCTGAGTATGAATCTGTGACTTCATGCATTACTCTGAGTGTTAATCTGTGACTTCATGCATTACTCTGAGTGTTAATCTGTGACTTCATGCATTACTCTGAGTGTTAATCTGTGACTTCATGCATTACTCTGAGTATGAATCTGTGACTTCATGCATTACTCTGAGTGTTAATCTGTGACTTCATGCATTACTCTGAGTGTTAATCTGTGACTTCATGCATTACTCTGAGTATGAATCTGTGACTTCATGCATTACTCTGAGTGTTAATCTGTGACTTCATGCATTACTCTGAGTGTTAATCTGTGACTTCATGCATTACTCTGAGTATGAATCTGTGACTTCATGCATTACTCTGAGTGTTAATCTGTGACTTCATGCATTACTCTGAGTGTTAATCTGTGACTTCATGCATTACTCTGAGTATGAATCTGTGACTTCATGCATTACTCTGAGTGTTAATCTGTGACTTCATGCATTACTCTGAGTGTTAATCTGTGACTTCATGCATTACTCTGAGTATGAATCTGTGACTTCATGCATTACTCTGAGTGTTAATCTGTGACTTCATGCATTACTCTGAGTGTTAATCTGTGACTTCATGCATTACTCTGAGTATGAATCTGTGACTTCATGCATTACTCTGAGTGTTAATCTGTGACTTCATGCATTACTCTGAGTGTTAATCTGTGACTTCATGCATTACTCTGAGTATGAATCTGTGACTTCATGCATTACTCTGAGTGTTAATCTGTGACTTCATGCATTACTCTGAGTGTTAATCTGTGACTTCATGCATTACTCTGAGTATGAATCTGTGACTTCATGCATTACTCTGAGTGTTAATCTGTGACTTCATGCATTACTCTGAGTGTTAATCTGTGACTTCATGCATTACTCTGAGTATGAATCTGTGACTTCATGCATTACTCTGAGTGTTAATCTGTGACTTCATGCATTACTCTGAGTGTTAATCTGTGACTTCATGCATTACTCTGAGTATGAATCTGTGACTTCATGCATTACTCTGAGTGTTAATCTGTGACTTCATGCATTACTCTGAGTGTTAATCTGTGACTTCATGCATTACTCTGAGTATGAATCTGTGACTTCATGCATTACTCTGAGTGTTAATCTGTGACTTCATGCATTACTCTGAGTGTTAATCTGTGACTTCATGCATTACTCTGAGTATGAATCTGTGACTTCATGCATTACTCTGAGTGTTAATCTGTGACTTCATGCATTACTCTGAGTGTTAATCTGTGACTTCATGCATTACTCTGAGTATGAATCTGTGACTTCATGCATTACTCTGAGTGTTAATCTGTGACTTCATGCATTACTCTGAGTGTTAATCTGTGACTTCATGCATTACTCTGAGTATGAATCTGTGACTTCATGCATTACTCTGAGTGTTAATCTGTGACTTCATGCATTACTCTGAGTGTTAATCTGTGACTTCATGCATTACTCTGAGTATGAATCTGTGACTTCATGCATTACTCTGAGTGTTAATCTGTGACTTCATGCATTACTCTGAGTGTTAATCTGTGACTTCATGCATTACTCTGAGTGTTAATCTGTGACTTCATGCATTACTCTGAGTATGAATCTGTGACTTCATGCATTACTCTGAGTGTTAATCTGTGACTTCATGCATTACTCTGAGTATGAATCTGTGACTTCATGCATTACTCTGAGTGTTAATCTGTGACTTCATGCATTACTCTGAGTGTTAATCTGTGACTTCATGCATTACTCTGAGTATGAATCTGTGACTTCATGCATTACTCTGAGTGTTAGTCTGTGACTTCATGCATTACTCTGAGTGTTAATCTGTGACTTCATGCATTACTCTGAGTATGAATCTGTGACTTCATGCATTACTCTGAGTGTTAATCTGTGACTTCATGCATTACTCTGAGTATGAATCTGTGACTTCATGCATTACTCTGAGTATGAATCTGTGACTTCATGCATTACTCTGAGTGTTAATCTGTGACTTCATGCATTACTCTGAGTGTTAATCTGTGACTTCATGCATTACTCTGAGTATGAATCTGTGACTTCATGCATTACTCTGAGTGTTAATCTGTGACTTCATGCATTACTCTGAGTGTTAATCTGTGACTTCATGCATTACTCTGAGTATGAATCTGTGACTTCATGCATTACTCTGAGTGTTAATCTGTGACTTCATGCATTACTCTGAGTGTTAATCTGTGACTTCATGCATTACTCTGAGTATGAATCTGTGACTTCATGCATTACTCTGAGTGTTAATCTGTGACTTCATGCATTACTCTGAGTGTTAATCTGTGACTTCATGCATTACTGAGTGCTCCCTCTTCTCAGACATCGCCCCATATGTTCCTGGATGCTGTGGTTCCATAGGTTTGCTGCTATCCTGCTCAGCAGGTGTCAGTAAGGATCAGCCAGCAGTGACTGCTGGTGGGAACCACTGCTAGCATTAACCAGCTAGGCTAACTAATTTCACTAGGTGAACTAATTAAACATAACAAGATGTCCTGAATTCAATGAACGGTCAGATGTTTGAAATCACTGCTGGTTGAAAACCAGAGCTCCCAGTCAGTTGTCACCCCCAAATTTTGACAGCTCGTCTCCTAGCAACACCACCTCTCAGGTGTCAATCAACTGATGTCATAGGAAACGATAAACGATAATATTTGTTATTGTAGTTTATTTTCCTCACACAGGAAGTGAGAGTTTAAATGTCGTGCTTACTGGATTGTGTTGCAGTAAACAGTCTTTGTGACTGATTTCAACACCATTCATCTGGAAACATGACAGGATTCAGGACTGAGTTTAAACAGTTTCACATTCTGAATATGTGAGCCAATAATGTTTGTGTTAAAAATGAATCCAATTATTTCTATTGAACATGTAGTACTGTCTTCTTCTACTGCCGTTTGTTTGCTGACTCAGTGTCTCGGAGGTGCTGATGGCGGCAGAAGGCAAAGCTCTAATTGTTGCAGAGGAGGAAGACTAAGGGTTTTCTGATCGGGCTCGGGAGTAAAACAGCATGCAGATGAAATAAACCGTTTCCGATGGCAGTAATTAGCTGAATGATGCAGCTGATTGGTTTGTTTAAAGTTTTGGAGAAACAGCCGCCATCACGAGCTAAAATCTGTTCACAGAACTAACAAACAAATAAATCTAAATCTAATCTAATGGAAAAAAAAACACTTTGACATCAGGTCATCCAAAATATGTACAAACTGCAGAACTCCAGGTTACAGATGCTGATTCTTTTCTGAATATTATACATAGCGCTAACATTGCTAACTCATTTTAAGCTATCTTTATTAGCGTTCATTGTCCCTGTTAGAGAAACGAATTATTAAACAATCAAAAATTAGCTAACTGGACAAAGCTAACACATAATAGCATCACATTATAACTACAAAATACAAAGCTTACACGATATTAGCGGGCCTGCATCAGCTAATAGGATACAATGCTCATATGACAACATGAGCACGACCAGGCTATTGCTAATTCAGCATTAGAAAATGTGACAATAAAGGTAAGAATACGTTTTTAGCTGTGCAAAGCTATCAGCAGTCACATAATAACATTAAGCTAACATTGGCAGGACTCAACTACCGACAGTCCAACATGAGGTAATGTGTAAAATGCTATAGCTAAAGCTCAGCAGCTAAACAGTCAGCTTCACAAAGCTTCTGTACTTTTTCTTCTTTTGTTTGAAGAGTCAAATCAAACTTTCTAACTTCTTTGTGTCCCCCCACTCATGAAACCAAACCCTCATGGTCTGATGATAAATCAGTTTGAATAAGTGCTTAAATAAATTAATAAAGTGATCTTAATCTTAATCTTAAATGTTGATTTTCTCTGAGGTTTTCTCACGTACAGACTGAGGCCCAGCATTGCGTTGGGGTGTGTGTGTGTGTGTGTGTGTGTGTGTGTGTGTGTGTGTGTGTGTGTGTGTGTCAAACAGGGAAATGATGTGAGTTAAATGGTGTTAAAGGTGAGTGTGTGTACAAGCGTCCTGACAGTTTTATGAGCTGAACAGTGACGTGAAGGAAGTGAAGCTGGCAGAAAGCCCAGAGCCTGCAGGTCCGCAGTCTGCTAACAGAGCCCACCTCACCTCATCCGCCAGTGTGTGTTCATGGACTGAAACTGACCGCCATACAGCTGAATGCTGGCCTGATGGTGATGATGATGATGACGACGACGATGATGCTTTCATGCTATACGGCAGCGAGTCAAGAACAGAAAAAACGTTAGCCTTGTTGCTAGCCCTGTGGTCACACTGGATACATGAACATGTAGCATCAGCGTGTTATTTCATTATGTCACATATTTGTGTCTATAAATGGAAATCACATTCAAACATATAAATCAGATTCTTTCTTGTAACTGAATGAATAAATTATAATATATTGTGTATATCAAACCAGCAACAGTCATGGCTTTGCAGCTTTTTAGCCGGTTAGATACAACAGCAATGATATTATGTCCTTGTAATGACAACTTTTTTGACATGAAAGCATGATTAGCTACCTACAATTCAACACTCACAGACCAATAATTTAAGCTTATTATTAAAGCATAAAGCTAGCCTGACATTAATCTTACTAGCAGCAAAAAGCTAGCATGACTAAAAACTTAAGTGTGAGAAATCAAACATTAGCATGACATGATATTAGCACACAACTAACATAACATTAGCTGACATAAGCTAACTGATTGAACCAAGCCCCCATGAAGTGCACCCAGCTTGGAAGTCAGCTTGACATAGAGGTCAGACTGTGGAATTACACCACTAGCCCAGAAAGACTTTTTCCCATAGACCTGTGTTGTGAAAGAAGTGACTGTAAAAACAGTGGTTGCATCTTTCTGAGTGTTTCAACATTCGCGAAATGACTCATCTCACTATTAGAATTTGATCCATTCAGCCGGAAACTTTTGGGAAGTCAAGAGGAGGAGCACGAGTCAATCATTTTATTCCCAGTCAAGTTAGCGGAGGGCTAAACCAGAAGTTAGCCAGTTCAGCTGGCAGAAGTGTGTGGTTTCTGTGGCAGCTGTGGCCCTTATTTGGCTTTTTTGGCTTCATGTGCTTCTAAGCAGCTTTCGTAGGAATGAAGTTGCCCGTCCTCCATCACAGCATCCAGTCATCCATCACTGAATTCAACATGGTGAAATGAACTGAAATAAATGGACATGAGGAGGTAAAAGCCATTAAAAAACACATTTCAACAGACTACTCAAACTGCTAAAGTACTGTGTCAGTACACCCATAAAACACTGTACTGCTTTAGTGAGTGTTGTAATTGCAGTAATTTTAAGACAGAACTGAAGAAGTGAAGGTCAGACAGTGGCCTGTAGACCAGCTCCGGTCTGGATCGTGTTGCCTTTCCACACTCTGACTGTACGAAGCTGCAGTCACACCCTCACTCAATGACACAACCATAGCTGCTCTGAGGTCCTCTGAAGATCTGCCAAAACCCTCATGAGTCACATCAGGCTCAGGACCAGGACCACATCACTGTGAGAGACTTTTAAAAACAGCCTGGGAGGGTATTACATGAAATGAATGCATAGTATTTTCAGATTTTACTATGTTGAACCTCGCTGCTCGTTACACATTTACTGCTGCACTTCATCTCTCATCAATGAGGACTTCCTGGTCGGTGGGCATCATTGTAAGACCACCAGGCAGTATAGAAAATGGATGGATGGATGGATATTTAGTCATTTAATAAACAGCCAGCAGGCTCATTAGCTTGGAGATCTTTTTTGTCGCTCTTCAGTAACTCTCGACTGATTGAAATGAGAACAAAATTTCAGCTTTTGATAAACTATGGAGACTTATTGTGCTATTAGTGACCAAGCTAACATTGCTTAGCATAACATAGCTTGTTAGCAGGGTTAGCAAGCTGGTTAGCTTGGAGAGCTTTATTTTTGCCTTCAATAAGTTTCTATTGAACAAAATGGTGTGGGATGGTTGACACACACAGGTGAATTGTGAGAATCTGCGTGTTGAGCCAGCTGATTGGCTGGTTCAGCTCCTGTCGAGAGGCTGCTTTAAAACAAAGATGGAAACAAACATAAAGCAACGTCAGACTGCGGCCATGTTAGCATATCTGAGCGCTGATCGGAGGAGAGTTTAAATGTGGCTTCAGTCAGTTTAATGTCGTCACTCTGCTCTGATAACGTTCACTAACAGACGTGCTCATAAATCCTTAAAATGTCAGTGCACTGCGTTCATGTGTCAGCTCTCTGGTCTCCCTGATTTTCTCCAGTACTTGAATGCATCGTTTTCTGTGAGTCCAACAGGATTTGGGTGTAAATGAAATGAAGGGCTGTAACACAATGACTGGCAGATTTCATTCTATGTATGCTCATTTCATTGGTTTGGACTTTTCAAACACGTCCCACTTTGTGTCTTGTCTTCATTTCACTTTCTGTCCTGGTCCAACATGGAGGACTCTCTCATGATTTGGAAAAGTGGCTGTGGTTTGTTTTTCCTCTGAAATCCCCGTCAGAGTGAGTCATAGAGGAGGCATCAGAGCGAGCGGCGAAGCTCTGCCTCTCGCTATGAAACCTCCTCTTCTTCCTCTGCTGTGTCGCCACTCGTCTTCAGCCTCGTGTTCATGTTGTTGCGGCTCTCAGATCCAGATGTGACTCCTCATCTTCGGTCCTGCAGCTTCATCTCAAACAGCAGCTTTGTTCTGCTTCAGTTAATCTCTGTCTCGATAAGATGCAAACTCACTGGAGGTACAAAATAAAAGTTTAGTTAAAATTAAGATTTTGTGCATGAGTGGATGAAGTCATCACTGTAGCACACTGTAAAAAATGTCCATCTTTAATCTGCCGTTTAGTCTGAAACTAACAAAATGTTTTATCTATTCAAAAATGCAAAAGCACAACGATTTTAAAGTAAGACATTTCCAAATGACATTTGACCTGTTTGCAGTGAAAAACAGACTCAGTCATTTCAGTCGAGAGTCAGTCTGTTAAAAGACCATTTTCACTCAATAAATGACCAAATGACTTGCTCACATGAATATTTGATGAGTAAATGAATCATATTAATAAATGCAATGCAGCCACATGAACAACTGAAATCACTGAAATTAGTTTTCACATTTTAACATTTTACAACCCTGATTCTTAAAGTCTGTATAACAAAACGACCCTTTCATACCCAATCATGATCCTCTCACCTGTGACCAATGGGCCTGTTTACCTGTGGAGTTCATGTCAGAAAGGTCCAGATCAGGTGATCACATTTTGTTTCTTGGTTTACGTGGTGTCCCAAAGTCTTTGGAATCAGGATTAGAATTTAACAATAATGATAATAATATACACCTTTATTTGTAAAAGACCTTTCAGACATGAAATGTGTTCAGTGCTTCACATAAAATTGCCATATCATGAAAACAGGGAAGAGAAAAGAATCACTTGTTAAAAACGGTAGAAAAAAGGCAAAAACAAAGCTAAACTAGAATAAAGAGAACGCAGCAGATGGATTTAGTCTCGTGTTGGATGTTGAAAAGTTGCCGTCTTCCTGAATAAGATGTCTGGACTTGAGTGTTGGCGTGGCAGCAGTCTGCGGGGCTAAGATCAGGACACTGCATGTCAAACGTGGACGAGGTCTGAGCGTCGAGGTTTTCCGTTGAGGGTCTTTGTCCTCCAGAGTTCGTCCTCACTTACAGACTAACTGACTTGTGAAGTCTTGACCTTCTGGAACCATCTTTACTCGTAGTTTGGAGTGAAATGAGGCTCTGTGCCGCTCGGCTCCTCCGTGACCTCTGACCTCGACCCCGCTCGATGAAGCTCAGGTCCGATGGTCGAGAGGTCGTCTCTGACTGGCTCCTCATTGTGTGCGACAGGTTACTGAGCGCGCTCCGTCCCCCCCCCCCCGCTCACTCGGGGCTAGCGCTCGCTCATCAGAGGAATTCTGGGGGAATTTATGCACCGTCTCCCGGCTAATTGAATTAGATGCATCGTGTCGACAGTGTGTCCATTGTGGAAGCTGCACAATGTTGGGCTTCATGCGTCCAGAGCTCAGGGAGGAATTCTGTGCCATTTAGACCCCCCGCCCCCTCCGGCCTTACAACGGCATCCAAACCACTGGCTCTTTATTTTGTTCCAGTCAGTGATCTGCCTCAGGCTCCGTCGCTGGACTTGGATGATCATTAACCAACTGAGGGAGGGGGCACCAGCACCAGAGGACCAGGCCGGGGGCTGGGGTTCGAGTCACCTACAGGGCGGGGGAGGGGAATCCATGTCTGATGTGAACTAATGTGATACAGAGACGACAGAGAGTCTCCATGTCTTCAGATGGACCCTTACTTCCACACAGTAACTGTTGCCACGCATGTGAAAGGCCATCTGTGCTGACGGTGCAGGATCCCATAGACCTCCACACACCGTGTGTCTAATGTGAGCTTGAAGAAGACTCATCTTTATTTGTTTTATTGGCCTTTTTCCTTTTTCAGTCTATTCCTTTTTTAGCTTCTAGGTCCAGTTAGCTTAAAGCTAAACTGGCAGTTACTCTGCAAAGCAAGTTATGTTAGCCTTAGCTGAGCGTTTGTTTCCACTATAAGAGAGTTATAAAAAAAAAAGAACAACCTCTTTAATGACCTCAATGACCGAAGTCTCAGCTGATCAGAATGGATGTTTTCCTATGAATCACACTGACTTAAATAACAGAAAGTGTCTGCCGCTCAGTCTGATTTTATTTCCCTTCAGAAATCAAAACTGTTTGGTCAAATCAGCAAAGTTTTTCCTCAGCGAGCGAAACCTGTCCTGGACCTGTCCTGTGGACAGTGTTTGGAGTCCAAGAAAACGTTGAGGATTTGAAAAAACTCCTGAATCAGATGAAGGCAGATGTTCTGTTTGTGGTGCAGTAAGTTCTTTTCAAAGTGTACCGTGAGAAAACGTTCTCACTGTGACGTCACAGACGTGTTTTACAACTGCACGACCTTCAGTTTCCATCAGTTTCTGCAAACTACAGACGACAGTCGTTATTGGACTTCTGTCTGAGCAAAGCAACGAACGCACCGCTTTGTTTGGCGTATCTGAGCTCTTTCATTGATGACTGTTGTCGTTTATCACAGATTCACAGTTCAGATGTGAGTTCGCTGCTTTCAGAGGAGCTTTTGTTTCAGCTGCTGCTCCACCGATTTTCCCGCTGTGCAGTAGATCACTTTGTCCTGGTATGGTTCGAACACGTTTCCAGCCATAACATCCACATCAACAACAGTCAGAGCAACAGCAGATCTTTGTGCTCAACCTTCCCCCCTGGGGCTTCGTGCATTTCACCAAAACCACTAATTAGCATGACTCCTGATAGTAGCAGCAAATAACAGTGAAGCCATAATGAAGCAGTCACAGGATCACTCATATGACATCGTATTTTATTTTAAAATTACACATTCTGACATTGAAAGGAGCACTTTTTTAATGCTGTGCGACAAAAGGACGAAGGGGGTGAATGTCCTTGTTTTTATGTGTCAGAAGACTCAGCAGAGTTTCCTCCAGCGAATCACACGCTGAGACGACACAAACACTGAGATTATCGGGTTCAACCGGTGTTTAAGAGGAAGCCTCGTTCAGACTGAACTGTCCTCATGACTGCAGCAAACTCACAAAAACACATGAAACACGTTCAGCGTTCAGAAGAAATACAGAAAAAAATCACATCTCAGTCCGAAGCACAACCTGAAAACAACCAAAAATCCAAGTGAAGAGAAATGTTTCTACTTAGAAATCTATTTTTAAGACGTGCTCTGAGACCATTTCCATCAAAGCAGACGGACAGACGGGACGTCCACAGCTGGACTCCATCTTTAACTCCATGATGTCCACTGACAGCAATAAATCCACTAAACATAGTTTGAAAATGTGCTCCATTATTTACTTTTTAATGTAAAATACTTGCTTACATATCAGAACATACATCCATACAAACAGGAAATGCTTCATGATGCACTTCCTGTCAGACTGTGGTGGAACCATAGAAAAGACGCATTTTGATTTAGTTTCTTTAGGGATTTCTGAGGTCATCAAACAGAATGATTACACACACACACACACACACACACACACACACACACACACTCTCTCTCTCTCTGTGCACCATTTTTGAATCAGACAGTTTCTTTCTTCGTTTTAAACCTTTTGGAGGCGCAGACAGCAGACGTTTACCTGCTGAACAACATGCAGCTTTAAGTTTGGCGTCTGAGAACCAGGTGAAACCAGCTGACAGCTCACGGGTTTAACAGCAGTTCACTCAAAGGTTCACAGGTGTAAAACCGTCCTCGTGACCACCAAACCCGACCAGTTCCCCTCACAGGTTGTCACATGACGCTGTCATAAAAGAGACCTCATGCGTTCACACCAAGAGTCTGCGAGTATGTGTGCTCAGACCGGAGTCTAAAAATACGACGGGACCTCCCGCCTGTGAAAGGAGGCCTTTTGTGGCCGAAGCCTCATCATACATTCCTTTACGCTGTCCCACATTGTTCCATGTTCCTCGTACAGTGGGGGCTTTATTACTTCTCCTCACATCGGTCCTGTTGCAAACTTTGTTTACAGATTCACTAAAAAACCCCAAATCCAAGTTGATATGCTAATGGGGAGGACTACTACTGTGAGACCCCCTGGCCATATCTGAACGGGGTGACACCACCAACAGACGGGTCTTTTGTCTGATCCAGGACTGGGACTGCGCCTGGCCTCAGGGATCTGTTATTCAGATGCCGTCTGGTCTTTAGTGACTGAACATGACAGACACGCATAGCTCTGCTAATTCTGGGCCGCCTCTGGTCAAAGAGAATGAATGAAGTGATAAATACTGAATAGAACAGAGGACGGGCTCTTCATGGCGAGGAGGTTACCCTCTGATGGGCTCGTTTGACCTCAGAAACAGGAGTGTGATACACTGTGTGCATTCACATCTACATCATCAACCTTATTTCACATTCACTCACAACCACGACCAGGTGTTTTCAGTCTGGCTTCAACATTTGAAGCTACGGCGGCAGCACGGACTCAAACACAGATGTGGTTGACAATGGCGTCCAGGTGTGAACGATGCCAAACACAAAGAAACGCAACATCATAAACCAACCAACAATTAGAGTTACACAAACTGTCCAATCAAGTGCAAAATGTCACAAACAGCTAAACGTGAAGACGAACATTGTAATCCAGAGTTTCAGCACAGCTGTGTTCACAGAAACACGCACTTCTAGAAGTATTTATCATGCTTATCATATATTTTATACATAGAATTCCTAACAGAGTGACTTCTCGCAGGGTTTGTTACTGAACTCCTGAAGCAGTGGAAGCGAACAGTTAGCACGCTTGTTAGTCAGTTGCTAACTGTACATAAATGTCCATTGTGTATTAGTCTGTCAGTTAGCAGTATTAGCATGTAGATCTGCATTGACTTGATGTCTCTGTTGTGGAGCAGTAAGTGTCGGTGAAAGTGGATGGTGACACAGCTAAAAGGCTAAGCTACGTTAGCCTCCTCCATGTTTGACTCTCCGGCTTTCCGTCCAATCAAAGCTCAGCTCTTTCAGGATGGTTTGTTATTGGTCATTGGACAGAATTCATGTGTTCACCAAAGCTTGGGCTCTGTTAGTGTTGTGGGACTGTTGGATTCTGGAACAGTGACCTCTGACCTCTGACACCGCCGTTCCTCAGGAAAAGTGGAAGAGTAACTGTACACAACATTACTGGACTGAACGATCGATTGATCATCAGGAAGGTCAGGAAGTGTGAACCTTCTCTGAAGACACCAAAGAGATGTTTGATCCAGCAAAGAAACACAGAAGTGCCAGAAATACATGAACATACTCAGACTGTACCCACAAGTACACACACTATACACAGTCACGAACCCAAAGAACAACAGATGAGAGTATTTCAGTTCGTGGTGAGCAGCTGCTGTGACACGAGCGTCACTCACTTCCTGTTGTAATCTGATGTTATCAGGTAGGAAAATCCCAGTTTGGAGCCAAATGTGAGGAGAAAAACAAAGTGTTTCCCAGCAGGCACAGAAAACAAGCCGGTCATGTGAGAGAAGCACGAAGCACGTCTTTGCTTCAATTAACGCCGATTAACACGAGTCGACTCGCCGCCTCTGATTTCATTATTCTGCTCTTTTTATGCAAACTGAAGGGTAAATATGTCCACAGACGTGTACTGTGTTCTTTAGAATACTCTGAATTTGTCTGTCCGTGTGTTTATTTCAGATATTGTGCAACCAGTCACGGATGACTGGTTTCCTTTAACGCCCCTTTCAGTCACACGCTGAAGTTTTACTACTCCTCTCGATGTGGAGGAGCAGCGACTCTACTCTGAGCTCCTCCCGGGTGACAGAGCTCCTCACCCTATCTCTAAGGGAGCGCTCCGCCACCCTGCGGAGGAAACTCATTTCAGCCGCTTGCATCCGGGACCTCGTTCTTTCGGTCATGACCCAAAGTTCAGGACCATAGGTGAGGGTAGGAACGTAGATTGACCGGTAAATCGAGAGCTTCGCCTTTCGGCTCAGCTCCTTCAGGATCCCAAGATACTTAAACTCCTCCACTTGAGGCAGGAACTCTCCCCCAACCTGAAGGGAGCAAGCCACCTTTTTCCAGTTGAGAACCATGGCCTCGGACTTGGAGGTGCTGACTCTCATCCAACATGCACCGGCAACAGTTTTCCATCCTAAAAAAAAAATAAAAATCATCTCTAGTGTTTTTGATCACTCAGGACGTTCTGAGAGCATCTGGTCTGAACTGTGGCATCTTGGGACCAGCGGCATCGATGAGGATCAGGATCAGGTCAGGAAGGTTCTGGGGTCAGTCTGAGCTTTAAGTGGAAGTGACACACAGGAAGTGACACACAGGAAGTGACAGTGAGTGGTCCGCGGTCCGGTAATGCTCACATAACACTTAATTTAAATATGAAACAGGTCAAAGATTCAGATGTTTGAGTTGATGTTAAAGTTACTCATCGCTCCAAGAATTTATTTCCAGCAATCCAGAGATGGCGATGATTGTTGGAACAGTGAAAGATGAACCAAGAAGGTTTTGGTGAGTTTAATTTAGTTTCTGTCAGTTTGAATGAAGTGTGCTTTATGATGTTAAATGACTGTTTTTGTGAATGGAGTCTGGTGGCTTTGAGCAGAGCGATGGAACAGCTGTTTCTGCTTAAACTCAAAGGATCTTTCACAGAGAGAGGGTCTTTCTCTGCACCGTCATGTCCATCATGTCCATCATGTCCATCATGTCGTCAGACACTCAGAGGAACAACCTGAGGTGTCAGTTGGTGGACAAATGTCTGGAGGGGTTTCAGGTCAAGTTATTTTAGTTTTTCCTTCTCTCAATCAATGCTGTGGTCAGAGGGTGCTCTAAAGCCCTTTGGACTTAAATTTGGGTTTTTAACTTGGGCGAAATAAATAAAATTCATGTCAACACCTCCTCCTCACAGCAAGAAAATGAACACATGAGGCTACGACGGTTGAGGCGAATGTGGAGTCTCTGCTGCTGACTTCAGAAACCAACACTCATCCAGTTTCACACTCACAGAGCCAGTTATCACACATCTGAATGAACATATAACCGACGCAAACATACGATCAGATCCCCAGAAAACACGGCCCATGATTAAGGTTTGTCGTAAAACGACACGTTCAACGGTTCAAGAGTCTCATCAGCAGCAGGTCAAACACGAGGCCACGCTGAGGATACCTCACACTGTCCAAGTCCACTCCATCTTTCCATTCCTCTGATGGAGGTTTGTTCCCAGTCAGACGGGCTGAGCGTCACAAGATGCAGCACTTTTCACGGGACTGTCCCTGAACGCACCGTCACCATCACAATCATCAGCAGATCATGTGATGCTTTAGTGTCTGAGCAGCAGCTACTGAGCATAAGGCTGTTAGCATTGTTAGCACCATTACGCAAACATCAGTCATGGAGGCTCAACACTGAGCAGGTAAGAATCTTCATCACTTCATCACAACGTGTTTCATTTTGTATGAAATGAAAAGTAAAATGCAATGAGGTTGTTCAGGTGAGACTGAAAGGAAGTGGTCATGATGTTTCACCTGACCCTCACAGGACTCCAGTTCCGTCCAGTGGAAACCCCCGTCAGAGACCGCAGGGGAGGAGGACGAGGAGGAGGAGGACCGCCAGCGTGGAGCCGATCGTATCAATTTAATAAGCTCTTGTTAGCATTGATTTAATCACGGGCTCAAGCTGCTGCTGCTGTGCTCCATATTTTCTGAGCTAATCAGATTGAGAGGAGCTGCTGCTGTGAGGATCCGCTGCACGAATCATAAAACAACTTGTTTACTCCCCATGAAGAAGAAGAAAGAGACCACCCAGACGACCAACTGCCGGCCGGGATGGCGTTTCTGGTGATCAGCAACCTGTTTGATTGGCTCTCGTGTCTTTTCCTGATCGTCCACTTAAACTCTGCTGGTTGTTGAATCCAAACTTCAGTCGAAGCTCAGAAGAATCAAAGTCGACGTCCAGGTGATGAGCGCAGGTGAATTTTGGTGAAATGTGGAAATGGACTAACAGGAAAAGCTGATCTTGACCTCAGGTGTGTTTTTGAGCCCCTTCCAGGCTAAATGATCATTTATTCTGAATTTAGACCCAAACTTTTGGTCCAACCAAACACTCCATCATATCCCAAATATTTGGTCAAGTCGCACCTGAACGTCGACGTCCAGCTTGTGTTTGTGGAAGTTCTTTCCTGACTTTTTGTGTTTCTGCCCACACTGGGATGGATTATCCCAACTTTTCAGGATTTTGCATTATTTTGAGTTGTGCTGTTCAGATTCTATCTTCATTTTTGGACGTTGAAAGGTTTGGACGATTTCACCTGAATTTGTGGATTTGTGTTGTAGTTTTTCTTTTTGGCTACACACAGCATGTTTTAAGACAAGAGTTCACGTTTGTAATGATAACACTTGCTTCAATATGTTTGTACATCTTTTTTGACCTTATGCTAAAAGCTTGTGTCAGGTCGTCCCAGAATTTGGGTTTTTTAGGCAACAGTTAAACATGTGACCCATGTGAAACCAAAGAAGAGTGAAGTCAGATGTGTGAGCTTGATCCAGAGGCCCTCACACCTCTTTATTGTCTCTCTGCGCTCTGATTGGTCCAAACAGAGTCCATACTGAGCAGTCTGCATTAAAACAGTGTGACAGTCTCATGATTATGAAACTGTGACAGCAGCAGAGTAAATCTGATGTTCTGTCTCATTTTCACGTCTCATTTCTGATTGGACACTGAGCACAAACAGGTACAGGCAGGTCACAGGTCAGCAGGAAACAGGTGGCTGATGGGAGGCAACGAGGACACGATTATGATCAGAATGTCTGATCGTAGAAAATGTGTCCTTATGTCACAGAAAACACCTGATGCAGGTTTGTCCTCAGGTGAGCAGCCACACCTGATGTCTCTGTACTTTAGAGACAAATGTCAAACTGATGTGTCCACCTTCAGGTGACGCCTCCATCAGTGTACAAACGCGGATTGAGCAGGTGGAGTCAGAGCATTCTTCATCATTGCCACGGGAGGTTGTGGCCCTCCTGATACAATTGGATACCACTGCTCAGTGTTCAGAAGACACCTCCACCTCCTCCCCCCTCCTCCTTTACGAAGATGGTAAGCTCCAGAGATGAAAACAGGATCATCAGGAGTTTCTACCAGTCTGAAGCTGAGAGACGATCACTTCTTCTTCTTCTTCTTCTTCTTCTTCTTCTTCATCACTGTGACTAAAAGCCGTCCACTCAAAGGTCAATACTATCAAGACGGTCTAAAGTTTAGCAAAGTTGAACTTGACGCAAAAATATTGATGAATTGAATTTGAACATGAGTGAATTTACTGATTTTAGTAGATTTAACTCTGATTTAAGTAATAATTTCATTTCAAACAAAAGTAAAAGAGTCAAATCGTACTAAAACTCAACCATCAACGGGAAATCAGAGCAGGTGTGAGAGATTCAGCCAATCACAGCCTCTGTTACTGATCACTCTGCTGCTTTTGACAGGGCGTGTGGAGACATTAAGACAGAAGAAGAGCTCAGGACTGACAGTGTGTGCAGAGGAGGAGGAGGAGCTGTGACGAAGAGCTCTGTGAGCAGCATTCTCCCTGTTGGTTTTACTCTGGAGAATTTCTGTTTCAGTGCAGATTGAAGCAACTTTGATTGTATTTTAATTGTTTTAATAATTATTCCATGGGCTGTGTTAACTTTTTTCTCTCCACCTGTGAAAGCAAACCTTCACTGCTGAAAGAAATAAGCGTAACCATTTAAAAATGACCTCGCTCATCTAATATCTAGAATTCTGATCAATGATTTTTGCTTCATTGAACAGAATAATGATTCTGTGCGATGGTTTCACACAGAGTTTTATGTGTTTCTGTCCTCTGTGAGCGTCTGGAGAACACCTGAGCGAGCGGCTCGAAATGAACGGAAACCTTGTAAAGTTCACTTCATTACCGGCTTTTCAAATAAAAACACCTCCCTCAGTTTCCCCCTCAGAGACCCCGCAGGCAGCGACTGCCCTCCTCATCATTCTCAAATTAAAAGCAGCAGAATGAGATTAAAAGCTGCTGCCAGACACAGGGAAACCCTGTTTATACACACTGATATGAAGCGGGACTCAGATTTATTCGCGCGAAGCCTCAGAGGAGCTTCGGAAATGTTGAGCAAACGTTTCTACAGCGATGCATTAAGTCTGATTACAGACCAACAAAACCTGAAGCAAGGCAACAGAAAGAAGAGTGTGGCTGGTTCTGCTGTCTTTGTGGGGACCGCTGAGCGATACACCTTGAGCGTGAAGACGTTTGTGGAAAGCGAGGACATTTTTAGACCACGAGGACATTCTTCAGACAGTCAGGACATTTGTGAAAAGTGAGGAAACTTCTGGACTGTGAGAACAGATTTGACTGACGAAACGCTTTGAGGACTCGGAGGACTCGGAGGACTTGGAGGACTCGGAGGACTCGGAGGACTTGGGGGACTCAGGCAACTCGGGGGACTCGGGGGACTCGGAGGACTTGGGGGACTGGAGCGACACGGGGGACTCGGGGGACTCGGGGGACTCAGAGGACTCAGAGGACTCGGAGGACTTGGAGGACTTGGAGGACTTGGAGGACTTGGGGGACTCAGGCAACTCGGGGGACTCGGGGGACTCAGAGGACTCGGGGGACTCCGGGGACTCAGAGGACTCGGAGGACTTGGGGGACTCGGAGGACTCGGAGGACTCGGAGGACTCGGAGGACTTGGGGGACTCGGAGGACTTGGAGGACTCGGAGGACTCAGAGGACTTCGGGGACTCAGGCAACTCAAGGGACTCGGAGGACTCGGAGGACTTGGGGGACTCAGGCAACTCGGGGGACTCGGAGGACTCGGAGGACTCGGAGGACTTGGGGGACTCAGGCAACTCGGGGGACTCGGAGGACTCGGAGGACTCGGAGGACTCGGGGGACTCAGGCAACTCGGGGGACTCGGAGGACTCGGAGGACTTGGGGGACTGGAGCGACACGGGGGACTCGGGGGACTCAGAGGACTCGGGGGACTCCGGGCACTCCGGGGACTCTCGGCCCCTGGTCTTCAGCAGAAGCTGCATGTGAACAGGAGGTTTTCAGGAGGACCTCTGGGTGGAAGCCATCCACTGGCTGAGTGTCAGCTGCTCCTGGCTCCTCCGTCGCTCCATCACAAACAATTATCATCAAACTATTTAACCGACAGCTAATTATGATCCACAGCTCAAACAGCAGCAGCGGTTTATCTGCTGCTTACATTATGTCCCCATCGCTGCATGGGTTTGAATCCCGGCCAGAGGAACTTGGCAGCCGCGGCTCGATGGTTATTAATATTCCTAAAGGCCTGAGAAAATAAACTTCCTGTCAAAGAGGGTTGCCATGGCGTCTCAGAGTTGACACAGCAGTCCGACTGTAGCCGTCATTGTTTCTATCAGAAGCCCAACCGCTCATTATATTTCAATTTATGGTTTTTCTTTTCATAGATCTTTGTGTTGGTTTGAGGAACAATCTGTGTGAGGACAGAAAAGAGACAGGAAGTGTCCTACGGAGGGAAACAACAACATGTTTGTGTCTCGGAGGACTTTTCTCACCCTCAGAAAAAACTGACTCTGCTGGAGTTTAATGAGCTGAAAATCACTGAAGTGAAGCTTTTTCCTCCAAACGTGATTCTGCAGGAGCTGCAGCGTGAACGCGGCCTGAGCTTCCATTTCTGAGGGAAAACTGTTCACAAATCAGCAAACTGCTTAAAATCACACAAAAACCAAAATCACCAAATCAAAAACGTGTGCGAGGGTCAGCTTGTGATCTGCAGTTTGACATTGGATCCAGTTGGAAGTCGTTAAACACTGAACTCAGTCAGAGTCTGAAGCTTTTCCGTCTGTCTGATTCTTCAGACTCATCGTTGGTTTGCAGGACGTGTAAAATCTCTAAGCTGCTGCTTTTCTTTCTCGCTCTGGTTTCTCAGAGCTGCAGATCATCCAGACTAAAACGCTTCTCTGGTATATTTCCTTCTTGTTCAATTCAATTCAATATGTCTTTATTCGTCCCGCGAGGGGAAATTCCAATTTCACAGCAGCACCACTAAAGTGGATAGAACAGTAAAGACAAGTGCATGCAAGTTAGACACAACAAATATATACAGAAGGGTGGGATAGAAAGAAAAACGTCATCCTAAAAAAATTGAAATAGTATGTTATGCAGCGGTACTATTGCACAGATTATTACACATATTATTGTACCGTATGTCTAAACCTCTTTATTTAAATGAAGGACAGGATCTCAGCGACAAACACTCTGAACGAACAGAAATAAAACTGGCCTCCACTCGACTGTCAGTCAACACTATTGTCCCACGCCGGTTTGACACCACGCAGAGAGACATGGAGGAGACAGCAGTTTGAGCTCCACTGTGTCCAAACTGCACTTGTTACAGCCCAGATTTAAGGTCTATTAAAACTGTAGAAACTCTAAAGCTTTTTATGATGATGATGATGATGATGATGATGATGATGTCCGTCCCCAGTGTTTTCCCGTGCTGTTTGTCCGTCTGATGAGACTGGGCCTCCTGCTCTCTGCCGTGTTTCTGTCCTCTGCAGTCTGAGACTGAGCTTGCGTTGGACATCCACTCTTTGATGGCGTCATGGATCCACGTCCGGCGTGTCGTCCGTGGCGTGTCGCTCTGCCTCAGCTTCAGTTTGGTTTCTTACACTTTGCGCTCTGTTCGAGTTGGTTTCTGTTCTTTTCTCGTTAAAAATAAGTTCCTTTGTTCTTTCAGTAAAACGTTTAAAGGCGACGCCTTCACAGTAGATCGTCTCGTTATTTCACAGCTGCATACACAGTGCATCACACACACACACTCACACGCACACACACACACACACACGCACACACGCACACACACGCAAACACGCACACACACACACGCACACACACACACACACACACACACACGCACACACGCACACACGCACACACACGCACACACGCACACACACACACGCACACACACGCACACACACACACACACGCACACACACGCACACGCACACACACTTCTGGTGGAGCTCAGATAGAACCAGTGTTCTTCTGGTGGAGCTCAGATAGAACCAGTGTTCTTCTGGTGGAGCTCAGATAGAACCAGTGTTCTTCTGGTGGAGCTCAGATAGAACCAGTGTTCTTCTGGTGGAGCTCTGGAATGAGGCTGAGCTGCTGAGTAGAATCAGATGAGGACTGACACATTCTTGTGGCAGACGCTGCTTCTGGACTCGTCTTCTCGCAGTGCATTCAGTCCTCGGTGATTTGGTTTGTGGAGGAATCTGAAGTTTGTTAAAAGAAAATGTTCTTGTGCTCGGTCTGAGACCTGAAGGCAGAAGGTTTTCATCGAGGACAGAAAGCGCTGAAGGAAATGAAACCGCAGAAACATTTCATGATTCATCTGTGAATGATGGCGGCGGATTAACGACGAGAACGCGTTAATTACATCATTTTCTTTCAACACTTTAACTCCCTTTAGTTCACACTTGAACTGCTCTGAAAGACTGAAGTTCAGCTGACTCTTCAACACCTTTCAGCTCCTTCACTTCAGTTTATAGGCTTCAGCTCAGTGCTTCCACAATCACTTCAGTGTTCAGCACTTCCATTTAATGTCCACTTCAACTTATTTCAGTCTTTTAAACTCAAGTGCAACTGAATCTTCAGCCCACTTTGAACACCATTCACCAACTTATGTGTCCATTGACCGTCAGCACTTACCCAAACTGACACTTCATTTACGCAACGCTTCGACTTCTTTCAGCGTTTTCATTTGAACTGTTCCATGAAATTATTCAAAGACTTTCCGTTCAAACTTTGATCAGAATGGAGGTTCATCATTATAACACTTCACCTGCTAACTAACTGCTTTCCTGAATTCACTTAAACGGACTCTTCAGTGCTTTTACTTCATGCTTACACGTCTGTGTCCATACGGTTCAGCACTGAGTCCTCTCAGCACTTTCACTTCAGCTGATCCTAAAAATGATCCACTCAATGCTGAAAAACTGTTGCCTCAGTTTTATTCAGTGAACCCAAACTTCAGCTCCTTTCAGCGCCTCCTTTTTAACCACTGACATTCAACAGACTAGAACCTCCATTTCAACTGACACAGTTTTGCCGAAATCAGAATCTGCTGTTAATATAATGAAGTGACGGCAAAGATAATTTACTGTTCGGAGACAGGAGACCACAAATCGATCTTTTCAATAAACCGTCAACTTTTCTTAGCGAATCAGCTAATGAGCACGCTAACTGACAAGATTTCCCGCTTCAGTAACTGCTGAATAAAACCCTGAGAACAAAATATAAACAAACAAGGAGTAGAGAGAAAAGAGAACACATATCCAAGGCTAGCATGTTAGCTCAGCATGTTAGCTGTTAGCTCATCAGCTGCAGTAGTTGACCAGCTGTAACTGTGGGTAGTTAACACAGCGTACATCACCACGTTGGTTCCCGACATCTTGAGCTCGATTTATCACATATTTGTCACTTTTCGCTAAAGTTTCAACACATCAATAACAGCGACGTTTACGGTGACGATTATTTTCATGCTACATTTTGTACTTTATCTTAAAAGAGGAGCGTGAAAATCAGCTGCTGGCTGTCGTGGTGACACAGCTTCAGACTGGAAGCGGCGGCCCTCAGCACGGTCTGACAGGCTGACGCACCGCAGCCATGAACAGTCCGACAGGTTAACACTCAGCTCAGCGACGCGTCTCAGCTCTGGTAAACATGATAACAGGAAACCTGCTGTCGGAGTTTTCTCTTGAACAACAGAATCACATTAAAATACCTGAAAGCTTTTCTCATTTTGATCGTACGTCCTTATTGACCTTAAACAATTTGTTTTGGCAACAGTTTATCTGTAAACCTGCAGAGCCCCTGTTGGTTTTTATTCTGAGTGATTGGGCTCATATTTATTGATATAATATAAAATAATATCCAAATATGATTACAAACGATAACAATCTGTTATATGTACATGTGCTATATTGGAGGTTCTGTGGCTTGACGTGTTGTGGTCTGAATAAGTTTGGGACCAACCATCTAACCTCTAAATGATCAATGATCACGATCAGCTCATTGATGAATGACAGACGCTTCGCTTCATCATCACACAGTTGAAGTTTGCATGACACAGACGTAATATTTGACCTGTGGTGTCTTTCGCTGGTCTGATCAGTCTGAGGAACATGTGAAGGACTGTCCTGTCCTGTCAGGACTCCGGTTTGAACTCTCTGACCAGAATTAATATGAGGAGAAATAAAGTGAAAAAGTGCAGAGCTGCTCAGTCCGACATGTGACCTCTGAGACCGAGTTAATCCACTGCTGAACAACAAACATTCATATATTCCAATTAGATCTGTTCCACTCCACCGACTGCTCTGTTTTACATTTCTGTTTGTGTCTGCAAATTATCCCAGCATCGAGTTTTCGTCTTCACGTCTTTAATTGACCAAAATAAGATCAGACACGTTCTGCTGTTTGTGAAAATGAGCAGCAGATGCTCGCAGAGGTGAACCTGTCTGAATACAGTGTGAAACAAACTCTGATATCACATGCTGAACAGGCACTCTGACCACAATCTGAGCTTTAAAAACAGTCGGTCAGGTCGAAAACAGCACCTCCAGATGTGTTCAACAATGAGACGAAGCCCACAGAAAAGAAAAAAGCAGTCGAAGCTGCTTCATTCTGATTCCAGTCCAATCGATAAACATACATTTAAACTGACGTCATTCGTGTTAAGGCTCGCAGCTCTCACCTTCCTCACTAATCCTGCTCTGTTTACATGTTTGTCTGTTCTGCTAGCTCCTTTAGCTTAGCAGTTAGCCATGGCTGGCCTGTCCCTGTCCCTGTCCCTGTCCCTGTCCCTGTCCCTGTCCCTGTCCCTGTCCTGTCCGTCTCGCTCAATGTGTCACGTTCAGAGTTTCTTCTGCCTCCTTTAGTGATACCGGCTCATGTGATAAATGTAGTTTATTTGCTGTGTTGGAGTTGAGACTCAGTGAATTAAAAACGCGTCTCTGTATCGATCGTTAGCTGCTGCCGTCCTTCCACAGAAAGGGAGGATGGGTGACTGTTCGAATGAAGTTAAGTCCAAAAAGTCCTGAACTGAAGCTCCCCATTCACCACCAACCACTGCCCGCTGAGAAACCACCTTTCATTGCTGGCAGCTGTATTTTAGGGCTAACGACCAATTGATTTAACCGACCGAAGTCAGGTTAGTCAGGGACAGTCAGTCAGGTGAACCAGAGACCTCAGATTGACAGTGATCCTCTGAATGTGGACACTGAGTCTCAATAACACTGAACTGAACTCTTTCACAGACGACACCTTTAAATATCTGAGTTTTGGCTTTTCTTTCTCTACCAGTTTTTTACTCAGCATCTCTCTGCTGAGTCTGACCCAGATAGTTTCAGACCACAGAGCCTGAGTCCTGGACCAGGTCTGGCTCTGGATCTGGTCCTGTAGCCAGTCTGTGGTTTGGCTCTGAGACCTGGACTCACTTAACTGTTTTCTGAAGAGAGTTTTGTGTTGTTTATATGAGTTCTGTTTTTCACAAGTGAGAACGTGGATCCGTTCTGACAGGTGAACTAAACCAGTTTGAAACTGGAACCAGTGCATTCACACAGACAGGGAAGCAGGTCCATACAGGTCAGTGCAAAGATGGAGAGGAGGGACGGCGCCACAGGGGTCAGACCGGAGGAATGAACGGCCAGAGTCAAACCGGACCTGGCTCCGATCCAGAGTCTGCAACAGCAACCCGCCAATGTGCTGAAAGCAGCTGCTCGGTGTCCATGGTAACCGCCGCCGACATCACCAACGTCCAGACAGGAAGTGATGGGACGAGAGATGGAACGAACCAAGTCCAGGCACACACACCTGGACACACACACACACACACACACCTGGACACAAACACACACACACACACACCTGGACACAAACACACACACACACACCTGGACACACACACACACACACACACACACACCTGGACACACACACACACACACACACACACACACACACACACACACACACACATACACACACACACACCTGGACACACACACACACACACACACACAGTGAAGTAGAGTAGAGATTTTCACGTTTCTGTGATGGGAAAACAAGGAAGGAAGAGGTTGGACCGAAACACAGACGACCAATGAGGAGCTGTCTGAATGATTTACTTCAAAGTTAGCAATAAACAAAAGGTTTGGTGTTGTAGGCAAAGGTCAAGACCAAGGAAAGCCGAAAGTCCAGAAAAACAAAGAAAAGTTCCAAAAACACAGAAAAGCACTGCAGAGGGTTTGAAGCACAGAGTACGAGGAGGAAGAGGCACAGAGAGAAGGAAAGACTGACGAAGGACAGGTGAGACACATCAGTGATCACAAAGGCAGGAAGACACAGGAGGTAAAGCAAAAGGTGACACATGAGGAATCCTTCAACATAAAACAGGAAATAACAAAAGCAAAACCCGGTAACTTTATAGAATGAGTTGACTGCAGACCTGATAAGACTGTGCCCAAAAGTGGCTTCAAATGCTTAAATTTGCATAAAATAAAGAAAAAAACTAGAGTGTCTGAATTACAAATGTGAGCAGAAAACAAGATTAAACTAATGAGAAGAGATAGAAAATAAAATCCACGACAGCGCAGACATGATGGATATGAACACGTTTAACAAACACAGAGCAAACAGCAGGTTTGTGATGTGACTCAGTGCTATGTTAACTTATGCTGGACTTAAACAGTCTGACAGCCAGTTCAAACAGGTTGACAACTGACTGGGAGGACTCAGGGTGTCCCTGGTCAATGTGGTCAATCTCCTGAAGGAGGACCAGGTGCAGGCAGGAAGGTCGTTGGTGTCCTGGCCTCCCTTCATCACAACCATAAAGGAGAGGAAGAAGAATGTGACAGACTCAGAGCGACTGTGGCCTCGACTAAACCAGATAACAGACTCTTCCTTTTTAACAAAAACTCAACAATAAGCACACAAAACCAAATGTGGCATCCATCAGGAAAAGGACCACAACCTGAACATGGTCAGGCCAGAAAACAAAAACCTGAACCAGTGACAGCTGAATGGACCTGCAGTGAGCTCCCGCCCCCCTGACCTGTCTGTGGTTACCTGAGTGAAGACAGGTGAGTCCGAGCTGAGCCTCTCCAGCTGCATCTCATCCTGTAATCCTGCACACTCGCTCTGCCACATCCACCCTGCTGCTGCTCCACCAGTCTGTGCTTTCAGCCCTTTTTCTGCTTTACATTTGCTCTCACCTGTTACCGGAGACCTGTCTCCCCTCCGTCTCACCTGCCCCAGATTCCCAGATTCTGCTGGAGACCTGCTCGTCTCACGTCCACTTTGTCCCTTGCAACTGCTCACAGTCGGGCAGCGATGGTTTCACCACACTCTTTGTATCAAACACACCAACAAGGTCATCCATCCAGGTTAGTTCTGCCACAATCCAGTCAGACTGCCCCGATGCTTTTCCGTCCTCACAGACGGTCTGTTCCATTCGTCTTTTAACGCCTATAAATTAACACACCTTCCACCGGCTGCCCGTTTGTTTTAGGACTGGCTTTCAGGTTCTACTTAACCTTAAAGACCTTCATTGCCTCAGAGTATCTGTGTCCTCCAACCAGATCCTGAGGCAGGACCCTGCTGACTGTTAGCGGTTCAGGTTTCATGCGTTCAGGCTTGGACAGCAAAGATGCAACAAGGTGTTGTTGTTAGGTGACTGAAACTCACTATTAACTAAAATACTCAGCGCTACGCTGAAGCTTCACAGAGGTTGCGCTCAGGTATGGTGACAGCAAACCTTTGGCTATGGTTAGCATTAGCGCTGCGTCCCCCCGTGTCCTCGCTGTCCTCCACCTGACGGTCACATGACTCCCTGTGCTGAACTCCTGGATGTTATAATGTCAATGTCATGTGAGTGTAGTCGCTCAGATCCTGGACTCTGTCTAATCAGCTGATCTCATGCTGCATATTATGGGCTGTTTGATCATGCATATCTAATAATGTTGACTGTCACGCTGTTCATGAAAACATCACGACAAGAGACACAGACACAAAGACAAATATATCAAAAGAAATCTATCAAAGTTAAACAAAGACGATGGTCAGAATCAAACTGGACGTCATCATCATCATCACCATCATCATCATCATCATCACCATCATCAGCAGCAGCATCATCATCATCATCATCATCATCATCACCATCACCATCATCATCATCATCATCATCATCACCATCATCAGCAGCAGCATCATCATCATCATCATCATCATCATCACCATCATCATCATCATCATCACCATCATGGTGGCACGGTGGTAACGCTGTCGCCTCACAGCTAGAAGGTCCCGGGTTCAAATCTCGCTGTGGGCGGGGGGGGCGTGTCCTCCACCATGTCTTCAGTGCCTGCTGCTGGAGGAAAGGAGCCTTTCTGTGTGGAGTTTGCATGTTCTCCCTGTGTTCACCTGGGGTATCGTCCTTAAATTACCCCCACTAAAAACATGCAAGAAGACCACCACCTGACCAGTGGTCAGGGCGCTGGTTGGATGGCAGCCCACCGCTCCTGGTCTGCCGCGGAGGAAGGTGACCAGGACGGTAAAGGCGGAGGACAAATTTGCGTGTGTGTGATGTAGTTGTTGTGTGACTAATAAAGGCAATTGTCCTTCCGATTCTTCTTCTATCATCATCATCATCATCATCTTCATCGTCGAACACAGAGGAACATTTCTGCTCTGAGAGGACGAAGGCCCTGTGTCCGTCTGTCTGTCTGTATATGTGCAGTAAATACTTGATAGATGAATATACAGTTTATTATATATTATATGCACACAAACACAGTCGTGTGTACACATGTATGTTATTCTGTCTTTCTGTCCTCTTTGTCTCACTGTCTATATATGCAGTATATATTTAAATATGTATGTGAGTATATATACTGTGTGTGTGTGTGTGTGTGTGTGTGTGTGTGTGTGTGTGTGTTAAATAAAGTTCTGTCAAATATGGAGCCTTAACATACAAATTCTAGGTCTAATTTATATTTTAAGTGACATGAATGTGCCTGATGAT